>NW_019394296.1:0-269363 GCF_000612105.2 Orussus abietinus | reverse complement strand
AGCACAGGATGTGATCGCACCATCCTGCCCGTAAGCAATCTCCCAACTCATCTCTGTTGCCAACACGTATGTATTTATAATACGGAATCATTCTGCTTTCTATTTGTCTATAAAATGACGGTTTAAAAGAAATTTTAGGCAATCGAATACCAATATTTTACGTTAAGAGAGCAGGTATTTTTTGTTATTGTGACTTATTGGGAATACGTATTAATCATCATTCAACACCAGCAAAATGTATATGTTTGCATGGCAAACATTGATGTTTGCAGAAATTAAACTCCAGCTCATCTCTGGGATATTTGGGAGTGACAATAACAAATTCGCATTCACCGAGCATATTCATAAATATTTATAAAGCCGTCAATGAGTAATTTCTCGGTATATTTCACGTTACAGTCAGACCACTTCCTGCGAAAATGGTGCCACCGCTCGGCGTTATATAAAATTCATTTATTCAAGTTTTGCTAGATATTACATTAGCGATAATATAATGTTAATTTAATAGCTATGTAACATATCTAGATGGCGGGACGCGTTTAGGCGCCATTACGACATACGTATATATTATATATTACGAGGGCTGGAACATTTACTTTTACGTTTTGGCAGTCGTCAGTTTTTAACGGTGAACGCGGATACGGCCCAAATTATTGCGGAAAGGTCCTGGAATATGTCCGGAACATTTCTGTCATGTTTTGCAACATTATGTGCCGCTCGAGTTATGTCGGTCCTCTTTATGGCACGGCCAATAGAGACTCTGTGGTTGATAAGATCGTTCTAAATTCGCGGTTTTGCGAAAAATACATGGCACTTTCGCCACAAGAAACCCCGTTGATACGCGGATTTAAACATGATTCCACCAACCGAGAGATTCTTCCACTTTCTGGATGTCAATGCAATGGATTGATCGACTACAATTTTTGTCGTAATCCTAAATCCGACTAGAAACTGGACTATGCGAAATTAACGGAATAGCAATTGAATGCAATACCATAAAGGTAATAGTAAGTTTTTTTCCCGCTACATACGAGTAAATAATTTCATTGAATAACTCTAGGGATACTTCATCAGACGAAAACTAGGTAATGTTACAATGGAAAGAATTATTGAAGATAAATCTGGATCCCTATGATTGATAATCTAGGTGATGATTGAATTATCTTCAGAACGATAGAAAGTGATCATATCGCGGAATACTATTTGCTCTGTGCAAATGTTTCCTTTAAATTGTTATTATATTTCTGAATTTATACCGACAGATAAGAATCCACAATAAATTACGAAATATACGTGCAAAGTGAAAAATGCCTTGAAAGTAACTTAGGTATTCGTGGCTAACAGAGTGACTATTCCACTAAATTCCCTACCAGTACGTCAATGTAGCATACTGACAACGTAAGATTGTATAAAAAATGAACAATAATACGCAGTCATCGACTCACGCCGATGACTCTTTTCATGGGAGCCATTTTGGAGAACGATCCTCGACCCCCTGTCGGTGGAATCATCGTTAAATCTCGCTCAAAACTCGGGTTTCTTTGTATAATATATACATAACGGTTTGTTAAGGTCTTGGCAGCGGTTCTAGCTAGTTTTCGGTAATTCCGCTACGTGTCGACCGCGTTTTCCGCGGGATCTTCCGTCTTATGTTTCCGGGGGCGCCCTCGCCTCCTGTAATGAGATGGCACGCGTCTGTAATTCGCCCTGTCCCTTCCAGGAGGGAATCTCCTGTTGTACCAGTCGGGATGTCGTTCCGGTTGGAGGGGTTGAACAGGTGGCACCCGGTTGTAGTTCTGGTTCGGGTTCCGGTTAGGCGCAAACCGCTGGTTGTTCACCGTAAACTGGCGGAACCGGCTGGAGTCGTTGTCGGTGACTCGGCGCCGAAGACACACGGCACAGCGGCTCACTCTGGAGGTGTGGTCCGCCTTCAGGGTTTGCTGAAGCGGTTTCCGGAACATGTCGTAGTCCTTGATGGTCGCCAGCCAGTAGGACGAGGCCGTTGTGAAGTAATTGCAGGTACCCAGACCTCGGCACTCGATGAAGGGACGCGCACGGAACTCTTCGAGGCAGGAACCTGGCGATACCAGAGATTGCCCGCCGCCCGCGGCTCCGGCATCCCGATGCTACGGAAAAGACACATTTTTTTAGAATTTCCGAGGAAAACTTACATGAAACACTCTCATGAACACATTAGCCACGGTATTTCGCCGTTCAAGTGTTGCCGTACTTAAGGTGATATGAAAGAGTCATTCTATACATATATAAAACGTTCAAATATTCATAAAACTTTTCTCCAAACTAGGTGCACCGAATAATTTGAAACTTTAACACGTAATTATGGAGACCCTAAGGAAGAACGCCTTGCTCGTGAAATTTCATTTTTCACAAAACAATGTGATTTTGGTTCTAGTCTACGCTAGATAAAAAGAAGTTTTGTTTGAAAAATAAAATTTCAGGAGTATCGCGTTCTTCCTTAGGGCCTCCATAATCATGTGTTAAAGTCTTAATATATTCGGTGTACCCAGTTTGGAGAAAATTTTTATAAATATTTGGACGTTTTATATATATATACGTGGTAGATAATAGAATGACCCTTTCATATTACCTTAAGCCTCTGCAATCTAATCTTTTTCAAGTCAACCAAAAACTGATATAACACGAATTAACCTCCTTATATTAACGAACTATATGTTTGTAAATGTACAATTTATATAAATCTTTATAAATTAAAGCGTCTATAAATATAGAATTTATAAACAAATTCCTTGGTTACAAAAGTGGGGTATGATAATAAGGTGCGACATTTCGTTTCACCGGAAAAATCAAATAGAACTCAAAAAGTAACGATTTGCAGGTACGTGAATTCAAAGTCACATGGCGTTACAGAGGGTTAACCATTATACATGCTCGGGTGTAATTAAATGGATATAATGGTAGTACTTATGATTGTGCACGGAATTTCAATGTTCCGTTAATTTTATCACAGCGATTGCATCTGTAATTCTTGCTACTTCTTAATATTTGGGTAGTCGTTAGTGTTTATTTAGTTCAATTTAGGATTGGGTACTTTACCATGAGGAAACTGTAGCCGACCCAAACTTCCTCCCAGCCACCGGGACATTCTGGGATCGTCATGGTTTGACTGTGGACAGCGATCAGTCTGGTCGGCGCTTCGCAAACGGAACATCTGGAGATGTATCTGCCGACTTCCGGTGCCGGAATGGGCGTCATCATCATGGGCATGGGCTCGGTCGTACTCAGCCAGTAACTGTAGTCGTTACGTTGGGCGTAATCGCAGACGTTATTCAGGTTACAGAACATGAACGGCATCGTTGAGAACTTCCTTATGCAACTGCCGGCTGCGCCTGAGTTCCAGAATCAACAGTTTCTTAATACAGAACCTTTCTAACGACGCCATGAAGATTTGACGATTTAATGGTAAAATGAGTTCAACAGTCTTTATTTATTCCAACAGGAATGGATATCGATCGGAAACGTTTCCATCATTGAGGAACACTTACCTAGGTCTTGGGCGTAAGGATGTCCATTGCCCATTATATGCAACAATGAAAATCCCTCCCACAGTTTAACGGTATTTCGGGGACAGAGAGGTATCATTTCCGACTGCGAATGTCTTGCAAAGTGGAAGCCTCTACTGGGTGGAGGTGGAGCAGCTGCAGCTGGTGCTCCAGGGGCGCCCGCGAATCCTGCGTATTGAAGTAAACGGGAAATTATTTTACTCTGTAATTAGCTCGTTTCATGTTTAATAACTTCTTGCAGATGGATTTTCCCACCTGGCGAACCTTGACGACCGATGGTACCCGGGGGACCAGGGTAACCCTCGGGACCATGTTCTCCATCCGGACCTTGGGGACCAGAGAAACCGATCATCCCTCTTTCTCCTGCTCGACCTGGGAGCCCGTCTTCTCCTGGCTCTCCCATCAATCCCGGTGCTCCAGGCAATCCTGGAATTTAATTGGAATCGATCTCACCTTCGTTTCAGCACACGGAAGTTAAACGGAACTCGCAATTATTAATTTCGTCACCGTCTACGTGGAAGCTGCGCTTACCTGGTAGTCCTGGATATCCCATATCTCCTGGTAATCCACGTAATGGGAACGGTGAGAACGGGTTGTTACCGCGATCTCCTTTCCAACCCTATTGTTAATTATAGAAAGATCGATTACAGTCCATTTCAATTCCAATTAATAATGGTCACATATGGCGGAGGAGCAGGCGAAATAAAGAAAATTTATCTCGCATCAAGAGTTCATTTTCTTTAGAATGCATTTTCCTGATATTATTGCTTAGTGCGTAATTCCGGAAATTAAAAGGTGTTTTCGTGAGGTTGGCTGCGTTAATGGATTGCCAATGTTATTATTATTTATAAACTAAACTTCGTACCCGAGGACCCTGAGGGCCACGAAGCCCAGTAGGACCAGGTATTCCATCATCTCCTCTCTCGCCTTTCAAGCCAGGTAGGCCGCTAAAACCAGACCGTCCTGAATCGCCTTTAATTCCCTTTAGTCCTGGGAGACCATTAAAACCGGGCCAGCCAACTTCTCCAATTTGGCCTTTAGCACTTCCCATGGATATTCCAGGTTCTCCGAGATACCCTTTCGGTCCCCGAGATCCAGGGAATCCTTGCAGTCCTGGACGTCCTGGAGTCCCAGGAGCACCCTCTAGTCCTCTCAAACCTGAAGGAATGTTAGATCTTAAAAATCCACCGAAGTTAATGGCCAATTAACAATGATTCTTATTTAAGAACCTGGTTCTCCTCTGACTCCCTTCAAGCCGCTGATGGAACCACCGGTTTCACCAATAATTCCTTTGGGTCCATTAGGTCCGTACTCTCCGGGAGCTCCCTTTTGTCCAGAACGTCCTGGGATTCCTGGTGCTCCGTTGAATCCAGCTCTTCCTACTTCTCCTGACTCGGGGAACTGTCCCGGAAGTCCTGGACAATTATCGATGTTTATTTAAATAACCACTACTCATAAAAGTCGTATATGCTCCATTAACAGAGACCGAGGAGACGTAATCCTTTCCAAGTAAGAATCTTATGCCCTATGGAAAACGACGTATAGTGTAGCGGAATATTTAATATTAATTGTATTCACCTGGTGCTCCAGCAGGTCCTATATCTCCGGGTAATCCTGGCAATCCTGGCAGTCCTGGGAATCCGTCGCTCCCAGGCAATCCGGCGTCTCCTTGCCGGCCCTGGACAGAATCAAGAGTTAATGGATAAAGTTTCTAAATTGATAATAAGATTCAGAGTAAGGTATACAGTTTTAGATTCACCAACCTTAGGACCGTCATACCCGGTATAGCCCTCTTCGCCTATTTCACCTTTGCGACCTCGTAACCCAGGAAGTCCAGGAATACCGAAATCACCTTTGGTGGCCTCAACGTAGGACAGATAACCAGGTTCTCCAATCGAACCTTTAGGTCCATTAATACCGGCCAAACCAGGAGAACCTCGGGGACCTTCATCGCCCGGCATTCCTGAAATCGTAGAAAGAAACTTTCTTGAGACACTCAATTTCTGCATCCGAGTACTTTTATGTAAAGATAGATTACAAACCTGGACGTCCCATAATTCCTGGATCACCATCCAATCCCCGTCTTCCTTTAGGACCATCGAATCCAGCTTTACCCATCGAGCCACGTTTTCCTTTTTCTCCTTGTTTTCCTGAGATTCCTGGGCTCCCTGGCCATCCCTTTGGACCCGCGTCTCCTCTTTCGCCTTTCAGTCCATCGGGGCCCATGTCACCAATTTCTCCCTGTCAATTACAAGTTAATTATCATATTAAGGGGATATGAAAGAGACATGAGGGGCCAACAGTTTGTGAAACTTTTCTCTGAACTGGGTGTACGGAATCGGTTGAAATTGTACCACGTGAATATGGCGGCCCTAAGACAGATTCTGACACCTTTAAAATTTCATTTTCTAGATAAAAATTAAAAAACGATTATAAACAAATTAAAAAGAGATTAAATTTCATAGGTACCAGGGATTTCCTCGAGGTCTCCATTTTCGGGTCGTAAAATCTCAAACGATTCGATACACTTAGTTATGAGAAGTTTCGTAAACGAGGTCTCTCAGACGCTATGTTTATATCACCTTAGACTTTCCATTAGTATTTATAGTGCCATCAGATGTACTGTGTCAATTTTTATGGATATCTCTTTTTTAGTTTAAATAACTCCGAATGGATTTCAAGAATCTAGAATGCCATTGCGATTTACCTTGGGACCAGGAGAACCGTCGTATGCATCGAAGCCAGGTTCACCTTCAGGTCCTTGCGATCCGTCAAAGCCATCCGTGAAGAGTCCTGGTTCTCCAGGAGCACCAGGCCGACCGTCAAAACCTGGGGAACCTGGTGGTCCTACTTCTCCCATGAATCCTGCATCGCCCTTGTCCCCTTGAGAACCGCTGAAGGAGTTCTCTCCCGGAGGTCCATCGGGACCTGGGAAGCCTTCATCTCCTAATAATCCTTTGATTCCAGGAGGACCTGATATACCAGGACGTCCAGGTTTCCCTATGTCTCCAATTTCTCCTTTGTGGCCAAGGGGTCCCGTGATTCCGTCAAAGCCTGGCCATCCTCTAGGTCCTGGTTCTCCGATCTCTCCGATGGTGCCATCTTCTCCTGGGCGTCCCGGTGCTCCGTGAATTCCGCCCATTCCCGGATAACCTTGAGGACCTGCATCGCCGTCATCTCCACGGCGACCCAGGAATCCTATTTCTCCCTTCAGTCCCTTCATTCCATCGAATCCGGATATTCCATCGGGTCCTAAACGTCGGTAAAAGAAACTGTATCAATGATTTCTTTCTCTAATAGTGTTAGGACAGTGGGTAGGCTGATACGAAAGATTACTATTTATTAACATTTCTGCAGGATAAATTCAAAAGTTAATTTCACCTCGCACACCAACGTTGCCTATCATTCCAGGTAGACCAGGGTGGCCAGAAAGTCCAGGTAATCCTCGAGGACCTTGCAGACTGTCACCTCTTTGACCTTTAGAACCCTATGATGCAATAAAATATATATTAAATAATTCCAGGTTTATGTAAAACGGTAATATAGATAATTGATGGATTCTTACTTCTAGACCAGCTAATCCGACGAAACCTGGAGCGCCTTTGCCCCCTTTCGAGCCTTTGAGTCCATCTTGTCCAGGTCGACCACGACGACCTGTTGGTCCAGCATCCCCGAATTCACCTTTCGGTCCAGCTCTTCCTCGTTCTCCGATATCTCCGTAATTTAGATTCGTTCCAGGATCTCCTCGCTCTCCTTTTTGGGCCAAAGGAGCCTGAAATACAGGTATGGATTAGCTCTAAACAATTCTTGATACAGAAAAAATGTTTCGATGAGAAGGTAATTCATAACTTCATTTTTCTACACACCGGAAAACCAATCAGACCCTGCGGTCCCGTTGTTCCAGGTGTTCCACGAGGTCCTGGATCTCCAGGCATTCCAGGATATCCTTTTAGTCCATCAGGCCCTTGAATAGCGATACCCTTTGGTCCTGGTAATCCCGGCGGTCCGATGAATCCTTCATCTCCAGGAGGTCCTTGGAACCCTTTGTACCCGTCGAATCCTGGGATAATTTGGAAAATTAATATTCTATTTCGATTCCATAAAGGAACGTATGAAACGCATTAAACGTCAGGACATGGCGATGTCAAAGCAAATATAAACCTTTTTAGACGGGTAAGCATGTATACGATAGGAGATTATTTAAAGAGATTAATTTACCAGGTTCACCACTCTCGCCCTGGTATCCCTTTTCTCCCTTGATATCGCGAGTATGTTGCGCGGAGTCTCCAGGTTCTCCCTTGGTACCAAAATCTCCCGGAGCGCCTTTTTCTCCATGTATTCCTGGAAAACCTGGATCACCTTGAAGATATTCAATCCGCTCTGATGCTGGTTCTCCCTTTTCACCTGGACTTCCATCCCATCCTGGTAACCCATCTCGACCAGATAATCCTGGCATTCCGTAATCACCCTGAAGAATTCATGAACATTGGTGTCAATTATATACCTGATAAAACTTATGTACATCAGTCCTAAGACTATATAATTCAATTAGTATAAAGTTAAATGGAAATAACTAGGTATATTTAATTTAACCTTGAAATTCATCCTCTGAGGAGGGAATTATAGCTGAACTATCATCTCACCTTTTCACCCTTTGGTCCCGGTGGTCCATCGTCTCCCACGAGTCCTGGTATACCAGGAAGACCTCTTAAACCTTCTATTCCTGGGAATCCCTTGTCGCCTTGATCGCCAGGAGTGGTATGTATTTGATCCACCGGTGGCCAAATAATTTGTCCTGGTTGACCTTTGGCTCCCTGTGGTCCAGCAAGTCCTGGGCGTCCACTGTCACCTTCCAACCCCATTGACCCCGTGGGTCCAGGTTTACCTCGGCTACCTTTGAACCCTCTAGGTCCTGGTGCTCCAGGGAAGCCAGGAGTGCCTGGATAACCATTAATACCCCAATCGCCATGCTCTCCCTTCTCTCCAGGTAATCCTGAGAAAAATTACATCCCAATAAGTGGCTATTTATTAAAGTATTTCACAATGCCTTTAACATTAAGCGTAGAAGCAAGAAAAGTATAAATGACAGAATAAACCATTTTTTTCAGAATAATTCAGTAATTAGAAAAATATAGCGCGCATGCTTATTATAATGTGTGTATTTGGCGCAAAACCTTAGCGAGTTTTCTGATGTGAGCCGAGAGTTTGTTTTTAATTTTTTTTTGTTATAAAAGCACTATTTATCGTTATTACGTACAATATCATTTAGATGTCTGTTATTGCAATTTAGGATGTTATATATATTATATGATAGTACTCACCAGGTTTACAAATTCCGCAATCGTCTCCGCGAAAACCTTTATCTCCTTTAAATCCCGGTTTACCCGCCCATCCATCGGGACCAGGAGTTCCCGGTCTTCCTGGAAGACCGTGTTCTCCAGGAGGACCACGAATTCTTACGCCCTTGCCAGGGAAACCTTTCTCTCCTGTTAAGAAAAATGATATTTCTTGTTGAAATGTTCAATAATTTCTTTTATGGTATACGTCTAATTTATTCACCTGGTGGTCCTGGATCACCACGGTCCCCCAAGGGTCCTAGGAATCCATTTAATCCTGGTTTTCCATCAGGACCCGAGGGACCAATGATGCTTATTCCTGGAAATCCTTTCGCTCCCAATATTCCAACAGGTCCCGGGCGTCCGATTGATCCTTGAGGGCCCATTGATCCCGGGAGTCCTGAAAAAGTTCACGCCTTTTTTATCGTTCACCGTTTTATCCTTGTAATTCCGAATATTCTTGTATTGTTAGGGAATAAATTATTATTAGATACTATGGAGAACTGACCATCGTCTCCTTGCTCTCCTTTGATCGAAGATCCTTTAAGACCAGACAGTCCCGGAAAACCAGCAGGTCCTGGGGGTCCTGGAGGCCCGATATATCCCACTTTCCCAGGCAACCCAGGTGTTCCTGGTTGACCCATATCTCCAGGCGGACCTGCAATGAATTTCACAGCATTAGCGGCGTTGTTAAATTTAATAAAAGTTTTACAACCCTTAAAAGTGACATAATCCCTGGGTTTTTATGAGAGCCCTTTTTTTTTGATAAATGATACCATTTCGTTTAGTAAGCAAAAAGTAATAAATTAATTTCATTAAAGTCATCCTCGAAATGAAGTGTGAGCCTTACCTAAGTCGCCTTGAATTCCAGTATTCCCTTCGACGATTTCATCCAGTTCAGGGTTGTATTTACCAGGTTCACCGACGGCTCCTTGTTTCCCTGGAGGACCTTGATTCCCAGGTTCTCCCGACTCCCCCTGCGTGCAAGCTTATGTAAGGAAAGTGCTTCTACAAATATTTGCTTCAACTTCTGCTTCAAGACTTACATCGGGACCATCGAGACCAGGGGACCCTTCGTATCCTGGAGCTCCTTTTTCTCCCTTTTCACCTGCAGGACCTGCCGGGCCATCAACCCCTTGTTTCCCTCTCGGCCCGTCGTCACCCTGTTCACCTTTCATCCCTTTGATTCCCAGGAACCCAGGTCGACCCTTAAAAAATCAAATAGATACAGATTCGATGCTACAACTTACCTCCTAATTTGTTTCCTTAATAATTAAATAAATATGCGTCGAATTAAAAATTACACCTACATGAAGTAATTATCGGCGTTAACTTTTACACTCAGGAAAAAATGTTATTGAACTAAAGAAATATTTTGTTAATACAAAAGAACAATTATTTTACTGAAATAGGCTCGAATTAATCGAATGCAACGTTTCTTCGGAATTATGACAATTTATTTGAGATTATTTCAGTGAAATAACAATGCTTTGATTTAGCAAAATATTTCATTGGTAACATTTATAGAAATATTTCTTTGGTTCAATGAATGCTTTTTCTCAAGGTAAACGGCGAAATTTCTCCATACGATCCTTTATAAAGTGATGTACATATTTAATTAATATTCAATAAAATTGAAATCTCTTTTTACTTGTGGGCCTTTAACGCCTAGCTCTCCTTTCCGCCCACGGTCTCCCCAGTCTCCTCTTGTTCCTTTTCTGCCGAGAGCTCCTTTGACAGCTTTGGTAGTATTCGTTTCCGGTTTCTGAAATTCCCCACTACTGGGTCCTGGATCTCCGCGATCTCCCTGTTCTCCCGGAGGACCCGCTACTCCGTAAACCGTGTCGCCTCGGTCTCCCTGCATTCCTGGTAGTCCTAATGCTCCAGGGTACCCCTGCATCATATTACCATTATAAATAATCTCCTCCTTTACAAATAATATTTTCAATGCGGTAGAAAGTTACTTCCTTTGCTTTACTTATTCACATCTCAATTCAAAGGAATGCGAGGTACCAAGGAAGTTGAAAATTACACTTTGTTCATATTGAAAAAAAAAAAAGAGGGGAACTTTATTCATGCACCTTTAGAACCGGAATGTAATATTTAATAGTCTCGTCCATTTTTTAGGCTGACGCGGATGTAACCGGTGGATGTAGTCTGCAAGCGAAGGTCGTCTCGAATTTTCTGAGCACCCTCGAGATCCTCTGGAATTTTCTCAGGAAAGGACCTCTGGTATCAAACGGATGTGTCAGCGATTAACGGATTGTCTCGTCAGCAGTCGCGGGTCTCATCTCAGGTTCCGCCAGGAGACTTGTTAGCGACGGTTTCTGATAGTGCTACGTCACGTGGTTACAGTCTAGTTTAAGTCCTGTTACTTATGTACTTCGCTATCACTCCGAGAAACGAGAGAAGCTCTGCCGAATCGATTGCATTCCGACACGTGCATTAACATTTTTATGTCCACACTTTCAGCTACGTTGATCTTTCCGATTTTACATCCAGCGAATTTCTGCTGCTTATCGTTTCTCCGCGAACTGCGGTTCTGCAACTGTATTTTCTGCCCTCTAAGATGAGCGGGATAATTTATTTAAGGAATAGTGGTACAAAGAAGTTATGAAAGATAATATCTGTATTTTTGTCTTACTCGAAAAGTTGCCCATATTTTTGTCATCTGTCATTAGGGGCCAATGAGATCGAAAATTGCGATCATCTTTAAAAGGAATTGCATGTAGTAACTTTACAACATTATGCGAAAAGTCGCAGTTAAGAGGGACGGGAACGCATCGGGTATTTCTAGATCTCAGTTATAGATTAAAAAAGGAAATTAGAAAATATCCGTACCTCTGCATTTTATGCTACATTTATAAATAAACGTACAGGCAACTTCATTTGCTTGGAAAAAGATACGTACTTCGGTATACGTGGAGAATAATTGAATAAGTATCATAAATCATTTTCCTGCTACCGTATGTAAGGTGCTCTCTCACGATAGGTCGCTTTCTCGAATGATGATAAAAGGTAGCGAGAAATCAAAGGGAGGCAATCGATCGGATAATAAAATAAGAAAGGCTTTAGAACTCGAGGGAAAGAAATCGAGACCCGGAGATAGAAGGCCGGTCGATTTGCGAATTCTGTTAAATTCCCAGCCACTCCGGGTGAGGGCTTTTTTCTTTTCTGCCCCGGGACCATTAAATATGGCCGAGAAATACTTTGGTCGACGGACGATATTTCATGCGAGCAGGTGGCGGTGCGTAAAAAAGAGCAAAATCTCCCGACGAGTTCGTTCGCTTTATACCGAGGCCTAAATATTTGTGAGACACGGCTCTGTGTTGGATCTGCCCTGACTCCTTTGACCAGGTTACCGCCTTGAATTAATCGGTATTTCCTGCGTCTCTTTTTTCCCTGGCCCGATGCCGAAAAAGAGCGCACTTTTACCTCCGCGAGCACTTACCATGTCTCCCGTGTCTCCAGGGTACCCCATTTCGCCTGGAATTCCTCTTGACCCTTGGAATCCCTGGAAAAAAATTAAACAAATTGCCAGCCTCAGCGTATTCGTTCATTCAAGGAATCTCTCAGATTTCTCCCCGAATTACATTGTCGCACGGAAGAGAAACAAGAGAGAGCCGCGTTAAAATTGAACCATCAGGTGTCATACGTGTACCTGATAGTAACACCTTAAATTATCCCGGTTTAATTCCAAGCATTCGGAGGAGGTTTAACGTCTTCATCGAAATCTGCAACTTTCTTTCGCGGTTGAAGGATTCACGTAACTACTCCCTTCGGTAACGAGGATTATATTTGAAATAAATCATTACTTTTCCCTTCTATGAAACGTCGAGTAATTTGAAACTTGAAGACGGCCGTTATTTCTTTTACTACTTGCATTGTATTCAAATTGAGAACTCGTCGAAATCAAGAGATGAAAACGGCAATGATCTCTTTTTCGCAAGTGTTTCGATTTGAAAAGCCCTCTTTCAACCTCCGGCGACATGCATTTAAATCATCGCCGTTAAAATGCAAGTCCTTCCTTGCACTTGCACGTTACCTCTTTTACGAAGCAATTTCAAAGAGAGGTCGATGATTTTTATTATCCTTTCGCTAACTTTACGACGTCCCTTTAAATCACGAGCACACAATTCGGAAGATCATATAATCACACGAACCATTGGCCCGTCGAATCCAGGGACACCGCGTTCTCCTTTGGCACCGCGAGAATTAATTCCACCATCTCCTGGTTCGCCCACGGGACCCTTGTCTCCCAGAGGACCCATGGGACCCCTTGGACCATGGGGGCCCGACAAACCGGGTGCTCCGGCTCGTCCATCGGTTCCGTTACATCCATCCAATCCATCCGGTCCCATCACTCCGGATAATCCAGCTGCACCCTGTTCGGCAACGAATGCTACATGAACCCAACTGCGATAATTAATTCGTTACAAATACATCGAATAGAATATTAATACGTACCGAGAGACCGGAAGCTCCTGTGAATCCTCGAATACCTTGATCACCCTAAAATGCGAATAATTACGGTTAACAAGACAAGAAAAACTCATTCCTTCGGTACTTTTACAAAATCATTCAAAGGAACCTTGAAAATAATTTCTTCCTCTTCTTCATTTATTATACTTTGATATTTTACAACTGTTTCTTTCGCGTTACGTAGTTGCAGTACTTGCGGAGAGGCAGGCAATACATTTAATAAGTCCAAATTATCCTTCGTACCGTGGCAGTAATTTGTAGACGCTTCAGGTACTCAGGCTGTTTAATTCATCATCCGCCAATTAACCGTCGATATCTCGTATAATTAACCCTCTTCATAGGAGGGCCTGGGATTATCTCGTTGAAATAATTTTTCATCGACACGTGTGCTCTACGTGTGAGTAACGCAGGGATCGCGTGTGTAGTATCATCGTTGAAGCAACGATAAGGCGACTAATAAATCAGGCTGCTATCCCCGCAGATTCTAATCGAGGTTTACGAGCACTTCCATTTCACTGTCCCTTTATTAAAAGCTCGATGTGGCCAACAAAGCTGTTCTTTTACTTCTCGAATTGCTTAATCTTCTCCGACACCGGTGTAAATTTAATTTGGAAACAATTAACAAAGACAAGTAAAGTAATAAATTAGCTTTTAATTTCGCTCGCTCATCACTTATCCTAAGTGATTCTCTCTCCATTCGGGTTACCTTACCATTCGTTATTTCTCCCAATAGATGTATCTATCTCTTTCTGTGGGGTTTCAATTTTAACCTATTATATTTTTCGTGTAGTTATATTCAATGTGTTTATAATTTAGAAACAATTAACAAAGACAACTGAAGTAATAAATTGCTTTTCAATTGCGGCTTCTCATCAATTACTCTAAGTGGCTCTCTCTTCTTTTCAGGTTGTCTTGCTATTCGTTCTTTCTATGAACCAATGTATCTTATTTTATGGTGTTTTAGTTGATGAACATTTTGTGGGGAAGATGTAGAATTTTTGCCACTTGAAAGGACACATGTGGTACCTATGGGTGCAGGTTGAGTGAAGAAAAGCTCGTCTCATGCTCGTACACATGGCAGCTGACATAATGTTCCCTGTCACACGTGTCGTGAAGTCCTTTGCTAAGAAATGGTCTATGGGAGAAGACAGAAAGAATAGAAAATCCACGGAATTTCTTCTCTCGTCTTCTCCCCCGTGCTTCTTGCTTTTATTCTTAGCCCCCGCGATGGCAACTCGATTAGCTTTCGAATTACGAGATGCAGTTTGGATCTTCCTCGCTTCTAAAAATATATCAATTTCCCAAAGCTGACTCCGACAATGCGCTAGGAAAGTGAAGAAACCTATTTTATTGAATTTATTTTTTATTCACTAGAAAAATATTCAAGTTAACGATTACAATAAAATATGAGTTTTATTCACTCTGATTTCAATCTTAATTGCAGAACTTACGCAGATCTTGGATGAACGTTTAAGAAATATATTTGTGCCCTACAATTTAATTTATATATTATTGATAAAATGATTAAAATTATTTTCACAGCTCGCAGAGAATTCAACAAAAATATTTCTAATATATTCAACTGTCATGATCTTGACGGTAGATTATAGAAAATCGGCAATTTTATTATTTTTTCAATGTTATCTAATATTATTACTTATTCGTTTAAGTAATCTCCTGGCACAAGCTTGAGAAATATTCCGCTTTAATTTATCCCAAGCTTGATGGAAATCGACCGGTCGATAACCAGAGAAATCATCGGAGGGCTTTTTAACCTCTTTTAACCCCTCGCTTTAACCCTCGTTCGGCCAACGAGGAAGAAAATCCAACACGCTTGAATTTCCGCATATGCAAACGAGCAGAATTACCCGAGATAGTATTTAAACCAAGCAAGCTCATAATGGAGTGCATTGACGCAGCTAGAGAAATTAGTCAGGGAATATGGCGGAGGTATTCGAAGCCAGCCGAACTTTTCCAGGAAGGCGGCCGTAAAATTTAAACCGCGTTTCGTGGTGTTCCTTACAATTTTCCATTTATATCTCGTAAGCTCGAACGTGCTCGAAAGGGTTCCGCCCCTTCGACCAATTTTCCTGAAATTTCCTGCTTGGCCTAAGATTTAACGACCAGACTTCGAAACACACCGTTAAGATTAACATGCTTGAAATAAGTGCACCAAGATACCCATCTAAAACTAAACCGTTTATCTAAGTTGCTCAAAAAACATCCTAAAAAAAGCTACAATATAAATAATTACAACATCAAACTAACGTCCTCTTAATTTATTATGCGAAACATTCAAGAATAATTCCTTCCGCTGAATATCCAATTAGAATGAATGTAGCGGGGTTTGATACTTATTCAGGGTATTTTAATTTCCTGTATGCGAGAGGGACGTGAACGATTAATGGGGATTATTTTTAGCTGAATATATTTCCGGGAAAAGGGCTCTCCCAACATCCTTGGCCCAGGGTCGCGTTTTATCCTGCCTTGGGCCTCGAAGACGAGGACGACGGATGTTGTGAGAGATGGAACCAAGATGGCCGCGCACGCGCGTGGCTTCTTCGGCGCGCCACGCGGAGAAGAAAGGGGTAGGCTGTCGGTGTATCTGGATGAGATCACTCGACATCCGGTCTCTCCACGGGTGCATGGAGTGGTCAATGGGAAGTCCCTTATCGGTGAGCGCGTGTCGCGTTTTCCCTTTTCTCGTTCCGTCATATAGTTTTCGAGTAGATTCTGGTCCCCTTCCCATTGGCCATTGTGTTTTTCCTTTGACAATTGTTCTTCATTTTTCATTCCTACCTACTTATCGGTACAAGTTCTTAACTGTTCAATGTTCGTTTTAACGTTGTTTCGTAATGTAGGCTATTATTTGATAAGAGGTGTTAATTGTTAAACATGCCTGTTTCCCCTTTTCTTTTCCTCTTCCATTGTGTTTTTTCTTTTGTTTCTTCAACATTTTCTTGGCATCGTTAATCTTCACGTTTGCTTTTTCCATGGTGGGATTATTTTATTATTATTCATGGAACTTTATTAACGAGGGAGGGTAGAAGTCCGAACTCCTGGCAAGTCCGTTTTACACATTTCATTACATAAGTAGGTAACTGCTGATGTACCGAGCTAGTTGTCAATGGGAAGTCCCTTATCGATATCGCGCTTCCCTCCTCTCTTCCCATGACGCTTCTCTGTTAATTATTTCTTCCGCTATCCACAAAGCTCGGGTACTTTTCCTCAACGTTTTAAAAATTCTCTCTAAGTAAGAATGAACAACAATCTTATCGGTTAAGCTAATTGTTAATTGTTTTATTAGAAGTATTTCACGGTTCATATAGTGAATCAGTTAATGCCTCGGTATTGATTTAAGTACTCGGTTACATACCTTCATCATTTGATTAATAATATATTTTTTATAACGTGATAATAACGTGGTAATGTATTCGTATATATTGGGTTGGCCAAAAAGTTCTGCTACATTCACTGAAATTGTAATTCAATAAATATAAATAAATTTCAAAATTGTGTCGTTAACGTCGCAAGACTTTTTATCCAACTGAATATATATCATTTATGCAATGATTATTAGGAATCGCAATGCATTCCTTTCAAAAATTGTCAAAAAAGTGTAGACAAAAGCGTACATCAGATATAAATAAGACTCTTGTTTATTTCCTATTATTGATCATTTTCTGCAATAAATTTACAAAATACAAGAGAGTGAAAAAGAAATATATTATCTTTCGGATTTCTAATTAAGTTTTCAAAAAGTACTGATTTTGAGGTATGAAACGGTTCGACTTTTTTCATGCACTGTCATTATCTTCGATGATTATTTGGTGTCTCGTATGTGTCGGACGATTTATGCTTCAAAGTTGATTCAGAAGGAGCACCGGAAGCGGCTCGCCTACTCTTCCGCAGACCGATAGGCAATACAAAGAAAACTAGATGATCCTCAATGAATGAATGTCGTAGTACCGAGTGACCTCACATTTCGTCCTGATTCGATGTCGCGTCGTGATGATAACGGTCTCGTTACTACGTGGCAATTATTATTTAGCGTCAATAAAGAAAGAATGGATTCCCGGCCCGCCGCTTATTAATGAGTTCTTCAAATTATTGCGATACTCCTATCCCCAATTTAAAATTCTCCCGATAGTAACGAAAAGAAATACGTGCGAACTTTGTGTTGAAATGTACTTTTGTCAGTTACCACATACCGATTTGAGGTATCTCCGACTTTTTTTTTTTTCGTCAGCAACATCACATATTCATCCTACAATTTATATTATGGATGCATAATGACGTTGCAAGATAAAATTCAGAAGGGATGTTGCAAAAATAAGCTCTTCGAGAATCGACATTAACTTATTCTTCTCGACGTTAATTTTACAATCGGATGACTTGAGTGATACTTTTCGTCCCTTTCAAGGATGCTATATTGCATCCGGTAACCTATTGGAGTAGAATCGCTCCGGAGCGAATTCTCTTTGAGCATAAATCTCTACGCGTACTCGTGTGAGCGAAAGAGCGTAGTTCCTCTTGGTCGGCGTGGCGGAAGTGCACTTCACCCCCGCACAGGGTGATACAGCGCCATCCTCCTTATCGGCACGGCAGCCTCCTTATCACGCGTCAGACTCGTCACGTTGAACCGTTACAAATTGAGAGCATCTGCATCTTCTGTAGTGCGTGGCACTGCGAACCGGATGTCCAACCGGATGATAGCCGTGGAATCGTGAAAATTACGCGTGGCCCGGAATGGGATCAGAGAATAAAAAAAATAACAATATTCCATCTCCTTTTTTATTCCACGAGGCGCGCGAAATAGCACGTTATCGCGTGCACCCTGGACCCGATAAGGTGCTGAAAGAATTAAATCGTAGTCGTCCACTCTCTCAACGATTTTAGAAAAATCTCATCGAGTTAATTCGAGTTTAAGTGTTTGTTCCTATTGTTCGCCCTTATTTTTCAAGACTTTCCTGCTCTTCTTGGCGTTCTTAGAAGATGGCGTGCCATGCTCTTGAATTTTACGTGCTCGCTTAAAAATCACAAGGAAAGTCAATTTACGATTTCTTCCCTGAAATTTGCCGTTCGTTGTTGGCTTTTTCAAGATGGTGCTTTATTGCAGTACCTCGATTATTTCTTTATCGACGGTTGCGAGTGGATGGCCTACTTCGACGAATCAAAACAATGGGGACTTTTCTTCGAGGTTGTTGAACGTTCAGAACTGCGGTTACGTTTCGTTACATTTGGCACGGGTCGAGAGTTCGGTCCTAGTCCTTTCTTTAGAGGGCAATTTTCCGCGTTTTAATGTCGCGCCCCATTATGCCGACTTGCATACAGGCGAGGTGACTCTTATTTCAAAAATAGCGGACCGTGATTACGCACAACATGGCGTGGCTTAATTCGGCAGCTTGGAATCGGATCGACGACCAGGCGTTCGCACAATGGTTCACTGTTTCCCCGTTTCGATCTTTGCTTTTCGTCAACAAACCAAGCCGGTCTTATAAATTCTCCATAAAACTAATGATCTTTTGAAATAACTTCGCAGTCCTCCTTCCACGCAAGAATTAAACATCTTTTCGATTTCCACGTACTTATTAATGTTACTTTCTAATGCCGTAAATACAACAGCTTAATGAATACGACAACAATAGTATTACAGGTTGCCTGCACACCGTAATAATAATACGTGTCTATATTACCTGTTTATTTATATTTTCTTTAATAACCGCGGATACCCTCATTTAATAAAAGGTCTTTCAAGTGAATTATTCTCGATTCGGTTAAAAGTGAGGTTATGGTATTTAATGGTGCCGTCCATTTTAAACGCGAGGAAAGTTAAGAGGCGTGACAAGATTTCAGAATTTGTATACGTTCGATTCCTGGATTCTGCAAATAAATCGGGGGTAAGGATCTAGGTGGCGTAGATCCGTATCTAGAGCAATGATTGTTGCCGCAGCGACATCATTGTCGGCACGTGGGCTTTCCGGGCAATTGTTACTCCAGATAGGGATCAATGCCAAACGGCGTAGATATGATAATTTATCATTACCGCCCACGAGGAATTGCCGGGGCCGAAAGCGCAGAATTGTGTCGTGCCCCAGTGTGCTTCCTACGATAATTTCAAAGCTCTTGCACAAGCGCGGCTCGAGAAAGAGAAGTGACGTCACCTGAGGATCCACCATGATGGCCGGCGGTGGCCATAAACTCGTTCGGCCCGACGCGAACCGATGAGCGTTAATTGCGGGGTCGCCAACACCATAACCGGACATTTGCATATCGCGTCAATTTTCCTGGTCTCGGCACTTTTCGAATGAGCTTCCTTATTCCATGCGAATTTGCTTAGGAACGGCAAAGATCATTTTTCTCACTGTCTACGTAATTGTAATAATTAATTTTCTACTAAATTATAGCTCGCCGATAACTTGTCCCGTTACTTTGCCGTTTAATAATGGCACAGTTATTAAACGGTATTAATATAAATGCAATCGGTTATTTATCCAGATTTAGTGAATTTTGCAAGGCTCTTCCCTTGCCAAGAAATTCAAGCGTATGATGAACTTTTAGTTGTAGATTATAAATGAAAAAATGGAAAATTGCAAATGCATTTTTTTTAAGAACTCCGCGTCGAATTCCTGCTGAAAGTTTAGGGTAATCGGTGGCGTTGAAAAAATGACGTCATTTGGGCTGGAAATCACGCATGGCGTGGTCAAAAGTGGTCGTAAACCAGTTCGGGACGAAGTAGGGCCGATGAACACTAATTGAGGGGGCAAAACCTCCATAACCGGCGATTTGCATGCGACGCTAATTTACGCATATGCGAAACATTTTAGTGCGTTCGTGCGTACATTGCCGCTGCACTTTCGAGCCAGACCTCCCATTGACATGTAACAATACGTTAGATACACATGGTCTCTCCTTTTTGTTAAACTTCTTTTGTCATCTACAGTTATTCATTTTAATTTTTTCCTTTTTATTTCCCTTATCAAATTTGTTTAATTAGATTGAACCGCCAGAAGGCAGCGCTTAGTCTGTCTTTTGCATAAACTTTTACCGTGTTTTTGGAGATTGAATGAGAGGATTGCAATTCAAGTTTTCGGCGACTTTTACGTTAAACTTTGGGATCCGATTTATACGCATAAATTCAATATCAAGGAACATTTGCCCCTTAGGGCAAATGCAACCCGGGTAATCAGGTCTTTCTCACTTTCTGAGAACGAAGGCGTATGAATATTGTCGCACGACATGTATGATGTCATGACAGTTTCTATGTAACTGCGGTAATTTTAACGATATTCTCAGATGTAGCCGTCATTGTTCCTACGAGACGCGACGGTCTTAACGGGACATGAACAGTGGAATGAAATTACGTCAAAGAGTGTAAGCTGCATATGATGCATATTTAATGTGGTCATAAAAATGTGTGAATCGTAAATCATAAGAATTTTGCAAGTATACAAATGAATTTACTGAGATCTTTCATGCTGATGACCAATCACACTTTTTACTATAGTATTCAGGTTTAACGTTACTACCCTTCCGTTCTCTTATATTTTTTTATTTTTCTCCATTGTTACGGCCCCGCATATAAATTTACCGTTGGTACAGTTACTTGCACTGCCGACATAATTGCATCTCGTGTCAGACATCGCCGGTGCGGTGAATAAATTTCGTCAAGATGCCATTTTATTCCTCGTTTAAATATACCGATTTATTTTTAAATTCCGAACAATAATCTATTATCCGCCTATTAAAGTCTGCATTTTATTTACGCGGCATGAGATGGCGGAGTAAAAAATTACACCCTTCCGACATGGGTGATATCGGTAAAGTTCATCGAAATAAACGGAAGAAACATGAACCGAGTGCAAGTGCTGATGAATGATTTCGGAACGCAGCCTGGGAACGTCTTAGGTTGGCTGCGTTTGGCATCATCGTTAAGGGGCATGACATAATACGAAAGTCTCTCAGATTCTACAAAAAAGCATCATTCCGTCGGCAGCGCCTTGAGAAACAGCTGAGCTTTCAGACTTGCTTGTACTGTCAATACTGACGTCAGCGTTTATGTAAGTTTTGTCCGAATCATCGCTTCATCTCTGTTTGCCCGTTTTCGTCAACACAGATTTTGGAAGCCGGTTCCTTTTTCACTTCCCATTATCATATTAATTTTTTCAATCTTTCCTATATTACAAAATGAGTATTTTGTTTTCCCTCGCTCGATTTTCAAGGTTCCTCTGGATGAGAAAAGGGAAATCTGAGATCTGTGTTTGAAAAAGGCTGCCAATAAAAAAGGGATATAGTCGATTGAATTTCTTTGAAATTGTTATAGTTACCCGATAACCCTTCTCTCCAGTTCCTCCATGCTCTCCTCCAGCTCCTTTCTCTCCTTTGGGACCCGGGGGTCCATCGGGTCCGATTTCTCCAGGAGGTCCCTCGGGACCTTGAGGTCCCGTGATTCCGAGGATCCCCTGGGCGCCCTTTATTCCCTTGCAGTCGCATTTGTAGGAATCTCTGCAGGCCTGAAATTAAACAAAATGGCCTACTATTAACATTTCTAAAATCCTTCTTCAAACGATAATTAACCATTAGCGCAAATCAAGCTCAATACTACGAACTAAATAAAAAAACAATTAATCTTGGAAGTAAAATGTCTTTTGAAAATCCAATATGTCGACGATTTCAATCCGAGTACCTCGATATATCTCATGTTTAAAAAAGAAACATGAATACAGTAAAAGTGTTCAATTTTACCCGGTACTCAGGATTTCATGTCCGACGAAAGAGGGAACATGTTTGTGTGTCGGAGAAAGAAAGGAAGAGAAATCTTTCTTCCTCGTCGCCATCGTTGAATACACTCTGTCTGCCCCTTCTCTTTAACGTTGCCCTTCCTGCACATCTTTTAATAATACTTCGCGCCATCACTCCAAATACGTGGGGTGGGTATCCTTTTACACGATTCTTTTATTACGATGATGTAACTGTCTGCCCAAGGCCTGCAGACACGACTGACATAATTCCGCAGATTACCTCGATTTACGGCGTGAAATCGGATCCACCATTTCTCTAAACTCAATTAAACCATGTACTAATTGATTATACACTTTCCTACCATAAAGCACTGACATTGTAATAAAAATGTAATGGGCGTAATATGCTCAGCCCGGAAAGTCCATTAAAATTAATTATAGCCACGTTTAATAGTTTTTAAGAAGAATTATATCTGCTGTCGTGCAAGTCTCGTATGCAGCCACGACTGCAATACAATCCATCACGTTGAAGCAAAAATTTCATTGTAAAATTTCTGTACACGAGGCATCAGGCCAAGTCAATAGCACGAAATCGTGACCGTCCCGATACTTGGAAAGTACAAATACTAATACACGTACGAGTAAGGTATAGAAAATGGGCTTCCGGTATTTGGGTGTATTCGGTAGCTGGATTTTTCTGAACTTCCCCTTGTGAGTACAGTACGCGGTACAGGTATACTCGGAATATCGTGTTACACCCCTGGTACTCTAGGTATTGTTCTTCGAGGTAAATAAAACTGCGATGTCGGCAATTTTGTAAAGCGGTAAAAAATCTCGGCGACCTTGGCGAACTTTTTTTCTAACTAGAAATGTATACAACCGAGAACAAGTATTGTCAGAAAAAAAAAAGAATTAAATTTCGAGAGGTATTAACAATCATACAAATTAAAGGATAAATTCACACTATCGGAAATTATGCGGAATGTTAAATTAATATTTTGTTAGTGGGAACGTTAATGCACATTGAATGCTTACATTTCACATTGGGAATGACATCAATCTAAATAATTAGACATGTTTAACATGGTACTCAGTCACCCTCTCTTGTATAAGATGTCTTGAGATATTGAAAGAAAATTGAAAAAAAAGTCAATCTTTTCACGTTTGTGCAATAGAAATAAAAATTCGAGGCGATAACTCGCGTGAATTTACGCGAACGCCAGAAGTCGAAATTTGAGTTAGTAGTCGTTTTTATTAATGCTTTGATCTTCGGGTTTGAACAGCGAAGACAGAGCAGCGTCTATTTTCAGACAGCGTGGGATCATCGCCCGAAGTCTGTGAAATTGCCGAGTCGATGTTGCCCCGTGAGCCTCGGAAAGCAGATCGTTAATTCACGTAATTCGAGACCAACGAAGATGGGTTACTTTCAGGAATCGCTGTTTAAATAGAAAAAGAGATTCATCGCTTACAATTTTGCCTTCCTTCATTTCGGATTTCCCGGCCGGAGAAAGCGCTCGAAATGATTACCGCGTGCCTACGCTTTGCGGAAACGTACGACAAAGTGTAATACAGGAGAGAGTGAAGTGGCGCGTGAAGTTTCGTGGGTGGAGTACGGATTTGACTTTACGCGCAGATGTATTTCTAATCCGAATGTTTAGGTACCACTTTCCGAGGTTTTTGAACCCATGGCCGGGCGTTTATACGACTCTCTACGTGGTGGCTGGACTGAATCACCGCCTGGGATGTTTCCCCCTTCCGGTATATTTTTCCACGGACATTTCTTTTCCGATAGTTAATAAGTTTATCGAAGGATCATTTTTTTCACTTTTTCTCGATCACTTGCTCTCCAACTTGGAGAGCGAAATCTCCGAGTACGATGTTATCCTCCCATCGATTTCTTATAACTCGTGCAGTTGGTTCGTACTGTTTATTTCACTTTTTTGTTCTCCTCGAATTACTTACAACGTTTTATCAATGTAATTTCCGTGGGACTCCGGAGTGGAAAAACTTTTCAGGCCATATATCTAACTGCATAATCGAAGTTGTCGCAATTTTTATAGGACCATTGGATCTCAATACTCTGATTATTTAATTTCTAATATTGAAAATATATGTCGTTACCGTGTATGCGATTTTTATAATTGTGAAATGTCGTCGCACGTGGCTTTCTCTCGCCTCGTTCTGTTTCAACTCTCCTTGGCTTGTTTCCTGTCTTTTTTTTTGTACATTCATACGTGTTAAAGGTTTTAGTCACACCGCATAATTTCACCTATGTTGCCGGCAGGTAATCAGCGTGTCGGCGAGAGGGAATAAACAATTGTTTAGCGTTTTAAAGAAGTTTTATGGTTTCGAGACGATGGCTCGGCTATCGCTGCCCGGTCGCCATATTCTCCTTATCGCACTTCCATTATGGTCTCGGAGGTGCAAAGATCGGGCAATGGCGTTCTTAAGAGTCTGATGAACTATACGTCGCCTTATGGCACCTGAGGACATTGACGTAGCCTTCGGATCGAGATAATTCCCGCAAAAGTCAATGCAAACTACCACAGTAAAAATGAAATTATCTCCACACAATGTATCCAGGAATTCCCCATCGAAATACAACACAGATTATCAAAAATTTCACCCTGTTTCAAATATATTCGTCTTGGCAAAAATGATGGGTAATGTATTGCGATGATAGGTCGAGGTGTGCGTGTTCACGCAATAACTAATATCATAATTAAATATAATGGTTCCTAATGAGACTTAAGAAATACAGAAAGTCATTATTTCTCTAAGGCTACATCTTTTCGCGAATTTTTCTTCTGCTTTATCGGAATTTCCCATGTTTAATGCATGGAGACCGGGGAAGTAGAAAAATCGGTACCACCCGGAGTGCGAAATAATGGGTGGAAATCCGTTAATAAGTCGGGTTTTTTCGGAGAACTTCAATGCAGTTTGAAAGGCGCGACTTCACCAGGAGCCGTCGGGGTGGAACGGAGGAGGATGCTCCTCAGGATCTGCATAATGTGCAGTAATATTAAGCGTCCTCGACCGGATGACGCTGGCCGAGCGAAATTGTGGGCAGACCGTAGGAAGGTACTCTAATGCCCTCCACTCTTTTCTCCTCGGTATAAGGTAAGACGAGACGATAGTACGCGGTAGTGTGGCACTCGGTATATACGCCAGTAATATCACGAATTTCGAGCGCAGCGGAATTTCGGTCATTCCTGCGTCTCTCCAAAGGCATCTCTCTGAATGGCTATTTCAACTTTTAAACGGAAAAGAGATTCCCCCGCATTCCGATGAAATTCATTGCGTTCAAAATACGGACATATCTCCCTCAACTCATATTCCATAAACATTTCGATATTAAACAATCTGTAATTACAGGCGAAAGCCACGTTTGTTTCAAACCCCCTATCTGCACACGTCATGCCACGTATAACCTTCCCTTTAATCCAAATGTTTGCAATATTGTACGTGAACTAGCGATCAAAAAAGTGATATCGTCGTTTCGATCGATTCTGACCGTAAAAATTTTCATTTCGAAAAAGGCGATCTACGTATCGATCTTTATTTATGTGGCTCCATTCCCACGGAGCTATTTAAACGATTTTGCGGCTGATTGTCAATGATGTCACTAACTAGGCGTATTGGCGATGGAAGCAATAAATTTGCGGCAGGTACGCATCGAAGGTCGGTACCGGATCGCTCCTTGGGGATTCGCCTACGCGATTCGCGGATCGTCCTCGTTTGTATATCATACATGATCCCGTATGTGATCCCGCGCAAAGGTATGTATGTACCTCGCTCGGATGCTGAGCAAGACCGCGAGATCTCGATCTTCTGTTTGCGGTTCCCATTCTCTGATGCAAACCCGGAGGCCAAGGGGATGGTACCGGAAGTGGAATGTTTACACCAACATAGGCGCATTACCATCGCTTCGAGTCACGATTTCGTAATTCCGCCTGCGAGCACGGGTCCGATATCATCTACAAAGATACAGCGAAAATAGAGCGACAAGTCAACATGTCCGCAGCAGCGTCCACCGTTTTTTATCCCTATTTTTTGTTTAGGCCAAAAAGAGTCGTTACTCTTGCCCTTTGGGTCGACCCATGGAATTCTACTGCTCTACATATCGCGTCAATAAATTCACGCAAAAAGTCCCAGCGATAGTGTCTGCCCTGAAATATCCGAAACATGTATAGATCGGCACGCCCGGCTCACCTTGAAATTGCGATGCTTGTGTCGAGATGCTATCTGAGGTTGCTATTTGTTAAAATGAAACCCGACTGAAATTGCGGAACGATTTGCGCGAGGCCTAGATGTCGTCGAATTTACATGACATCGCGGTGATGCAGTGATAAGAGTATCGACGATGGTCGGGTTGATCTTTCCGGGAAATGATTTAATGAGTTAATTACGGAAAAATGTCAGCGTTTCCCGAGGGGGAACGTGCGGGAGATGTTTAGATTTCGAGATAGATTTATGATATACGGCGGTAATTTTACCGTCGATAAATCGAACGGAAAAGAGAATTTAATCCCCAACAAATATCAACCTACCGTTTCAATGATTTAAAATGCCGCGAAATGTCTCGTCATTCGTCCCAGAACTTTTATTTATATAAGATTTTAGTTAATATGCAAATTTGAACAAGTAATAAGAACGGGCGGCAAGTTAGGCCCTGATACCTGTGAACGGTAAAGCTTGGGAAACGTTTTCAGACATTCGAAGAGTTATCACCTAGCAAGTTCTCGTATATCGTATATGAGAAAATATATTTTCTGACTTCGTACAATGGGAACCCATTATAATCGATCGCTTGTCGATCCAATCCTAATCGATCAAGCTAGTTCCTTATGGGTTGATGCCGAGTCTAACTTCGGTTCACGACTCGACTATAAGCTTTAGTTAAGCCTATGCTCCTGCTACTCCTGCATACGTATGTAGCATATGTATGCATATACGTGGCACATATATACTCAGGATATGTACATACACGTAGCTTTGGCTGGAAGCAGGAAATAAACTACGAGACCACAAAGGTACGAGTGTATGGCGTTGGGTCGCGTAGTTCGCGCTAACTCCACCTGGCAATTTATTTCTAATTTTACAACGACTCTTGACTGCGTTTCACGGACGAGAATGCTCGTACATAGAGCGCACGTAAGCATGTCAAGCAACCTGTGCGTTTAAATCTGCGAATATGGATGGTCTCGGACTTTATACCTTTCTACCAGGAAAGATAATCTTTTTGCTATTCTACTTCTATGAAAAGGGATCGACACCTTTCCTGCAATTTGTTTCTAATTTTATAGCGACCCTTGTCTGCGTCGGATTTTCGAAATATAGTATTGTTATGCAAAGTGCAAGCGTAGGTACGTCCAGCGATTTGCGCATTGAAATCATCGGATAAAGTTGGTCTTGGAAATTCCGAAAAGAATTTATAACTCGACCTGTCTCTATCGAAGTGAATTTACATATAAAGTTTAGAATAGTTTATCGAAATGTTGGCAGTGCAAGCCTGCGTATATGGAGACTTCTGTGGGTATGGAGCATTTTCAATGATGCGAATTTATAAAAAAATCGTCGCGACATAGAGATAAAGAGGAATCTTATCATCGGTTTTAATAGTCAGGAAGTACTTTTGAATTCTTTGAACCGGGTTTACTATTTCCTTGACCTAAGTCTGAAACCAGAGTTTTCCTAGTGTCGCAATATGGCGGGGAAAAAAAGACACGCAGATCCGGCGGAATGCCAGTGTCGTCAAATCTAACCTCTTGAACTCGCGCGCCTCTTCTCGCCGATAATGTTATATCGAGGTTAGAGTTTCGTAAGCGATTACGTCTACCCTTAAGCGTGTCCCACATCGACGCGAGCGAGCGCCAGTTATATTTCTTGCGATGTTTTCGCCCCGAAAAGCCGAAATTAGTGATCAGCTCGGACCACTGTCGGTTCCTGCCATCGCGTTGGGCATTTGTATATCTCCTTCTCTTGATAAATGAAACAGGACGCGAAGATACTAGCAAAAAATATTCCGAGGTGGACAGCGATTACGTTTATCGCGCCACATTAAAGAACGTCGCCGCTGATTCGCTTTGTCTGCTGGCGCCAATACATTCCCTCGTAATTTCTTTTTCAGAGACGCGATCAGTGACAGATTTCTGTCCTAATTCGATTTTGCCACTGTCTTCTATGTTTTCAATCTATCATTCCCTTCTAGATAACGATAACTAATGAAACATTTAATAAAAACATTTCGAGGTGAAGAGGAGAGGTCTAACTATGCGCGCCATACCGAGAAAACAGTCGCGCGACAATTTCCGGGAATCGCGATATGTTTCTATCGAAATGAGTCGGCTGATAAACTTTATACGGTTCAATAAAATTTCAGTTCGTGTTGTGTCATATCCCTTTTTGGTATCAGCCGCGACAGTTACATGCTACTGTACTCTGTTAATATACATAGAAACGATAAGATGCTTCCGAAAAGTCGTTTCAGTGCTACGATTCCATTTTAATCTTTTGTTTCTCCTACCGCGATGTGACCTATTTTCAAATCGAATATTCCTGTGTTATCTTTTGATGCAATACGCTACGTCGTAAATATCGAATCGACGTTCACATACATTTTATAAACGCGGATACGTTTTCTTTCCTTAACCCTAAACGACGTTTGTCATGGGAGCGTTCTCGTCGGTTAGGTTTTTCGTTTTCATTTTGTGCGGGACTTTGTCTTGCAGTATGAAAAAAGCGGTCTATATTTTCCTCGAGTTCCCCAGAACTGGGAACGAGATCAAACGCAGTAATGGGTTATCGGTACACGCGGTCATAAACATACTGGCCGTTCTACCGTCCGGTAGGCGGCCATCTTATCGATGCATGTCAAGCCGAGCTGCTTTCATTCACACTCGTAATAATTTTAAAGGATGATGTCACGTTAACGAGACGACGAGAGACGACCCTGACGCTTAGGAAGCTCCTTCGATAATGGTCACGCGACTCTATAAATTGCACATAGTTAAACGCGATATTACAGTGCGACCGCTCAATGAGCGCACCGCACTTACGCGGTGCACGTGAACGCATGGTTCAAACACAAAGTAGGAAGTCGAATTACACCATTACACCTACAGAAACGAGCGAATCCGTTCCCCGATTTTGACTTTTTGTCTTAACCTAACCGCCTTAACCTAAATATTGAACATAATAACTTCATAATTCTATTTCCTCAGAACACGAAAATATTTTTCGGCATGTCTTCGTTGCATGATCGCTATGCCTCTCTTGTTAGGAATTCATTTCAAATATTCCGAATCTCTGAAAAGCCAGTATTACAAAATCATAAACTCCTCTCTACCATCAATCGGTGTTATTGTAAGGAAATGTTAAAGATCCCTTTTAATCCAAACCCACTTATCTCAAGGCACAATTTCCGGATAAACAATCGACTCTCCGTCTTCGGGCGTTCTCTCTTTGTGCTTTCTCCGGGAAACCTAGCTTTCGGCCGAAGCAGCTCCGTGAAGTCGATCTCCCCGAAAAAGCACGCGCTTCGGCTAAGAATAGCCAAGAATAGCCGAGATATATATCACAGGAGGGGCAAGAGGGATGCGCGGAAGAGCGCATCTTACAATTTGGTCACGAGGGAATCGCGTGGTGAACGATGGCATCGACGGGGCTGGGAAGTCGAGATCTATTTCCGAGGTCCGCCGGAACGGAAAAGCTGCTTTTGGTAGCGCGTCCCTCGCATCTCGCCTGGTCCGGTCCGGCGCGTTGAAGTCTCCGGGTGGGCGGCCACGTGGGCGACTTCGATGCCCGATCGCGGCCACCCGGCCCGCCGTACAAAGGAAGAGCTCTTCGCCATTTTTTCTCGACCTTTTTGCCCCGCGACATTGCCGATTCGCCGGCGACGAGTCAGTTAACCAGGTACAAAGGACCGTTTCATTGAAATCTCCAGGAACTTTTCCCTTGTCCACATCGGCTCGATATATGCGAGACATTAACAAGAAGACCAATTACTCGCGAGGTGAACTTATCGTGACAGCGGGGAAATTTTCTTTTGTTGTTAAACATCAAAGTGATAAACAGGGCGATGTATGTACACCGAGTGAAAAATATCACGTTCTAGAAAAATAAAGAAGATTCTTGGGTCAAACAGACTTTTACTTGTCATGTGGTTAATGAGACTTGATATGTCAATTTATGCGAGTTAATATGACGTTATAATAATTTTAATTACATTTACTTGTATCGAATGATCTTAGATTATTCGTACACGTTTCCAATCGGGTTTGGTAAAATCGGTTGCAGTCGAAGCGACTCGATAATTAATTTAAGCAATACGCATGTGCGTGCAGTACTCTTTATGGAATCAAGAGAACGTTCAGTTATTTTTTTCCGTCCAATGAGTGCAGAGTGATTTATCGAGAGCTTTTCTCCGCTGGCAACGCTTCGCAACGGGTGTACGATTACAGTTGCGTATATCAATGACACAGCCCCGGAAAAAATGGCTCGATAACCGTGGATGATCTGTTCGTTATGTCATCTCGTTAATCGAGGCGCCATTAACGGTGATAGTAACTGCATCCAGATTATGCTACTCCTTTAGCGTCCTGTAAAGAGCTCTTTATCGAATGGAGGTGCGAGTATGCATACGTAGACACAATAAGATAAAATGTCGCTTACTTATTGAAATAAAACAACTCGTTGTCTCGGATAAGCCGTGAAATAAAACTAATTTGATATAGATCAAATAAGTGGCCCGAAAACGGAAGATAAATCCGACGAAACGGCTTAGTTGCATTCAAACGTACAAGTGTAACATGCAGAACTCCGTGTGCATAACCCGAGTATAATACTCCGTAAGTAAACAATGCCTTACAATTTGTAATCATATCTTTCAAAACATTGGACAAGGTTATCCAATTAATTTAACCTGCTAACTAACCCTTTCTTGGAATTTACACCATTTTCCTTGTAATTCCGTATATATACCAATTACCGTTGCATCAATGAATTAATTCCTTCTATTCAGGTACCGATCATTGTTACGTACGTAATGGAATACTAGGCTCGCAATTCCCGCTCATGAAATTGAACGAAGCGGCCAGCTTTGGTAATGGTGGATTCATGGAAGTTCCAGATTAGTCGCAGTCGCTCGCGATCGACACAATTTCTAAATTGGTCGGCCTAACCAGCTGGCAAGTTCTTGAAAGAGTCCGCACGTTCGGCCGGAAAAGAAGTGCGTGTGCGTACTAATGCGTGCACGCACGCGAGGACCGCAGACGGGAATGCAGCTCGATGTGTGGGTGGCCAGACTGCACGCATACTCGCGTGCGAGCACGTGTCCGCTCGTACCGAATTCGCGGGACGAGTTAATGTGGCTTGCGGTGCAAAACGATTTCGGACAAAAATCGCCCTCCACGTATGTATAGGGTGACCCTTGACGACCGCAGCCGGCATTTTCTTCCTTCCGAGAAGCTTTATCGAAAGTGCCGACCGCAACCTCGTTAACCTCCCTAACAAAGTGCACACCAATATTTGTCTTTAGGTTTGAAGTACATGGTAAATGGCAAAAATGCGGAAATTATTCTTGTACCTATACTTTGAATGCTGATATCAATTTTCGGAAATATCGAAAGTAAATTCTTTTATGAAATTATGTAAGAATTGCAATATGCATTCTCATTAATGTTCTTTTAGTTGAGTATGGACACATTAAATTGTATACCGAGTACACTTTACATTATTTGCAAACTAGCTGAAGTTCAAGGGATGCAAGGTCGAGGATTAATTTGCTCTAATTTTAGCCGTTTGTAAAAAGAAGAAAATCCCTGGAATGTTGGTTTAAGTCACTTGCCGTGCTTGGCAGATTCCGGATGATCGATTTCGATCGAAGGGCAATATTTTTACTTTAAATTGCGTTTCTGTGTACTTTTCTGGGCAGACAAGAGCAAGAAAGCTCATGTGTACCTTTTTACGCTTGAGTACGTGTTCGATCACCGAGTATTCTTCGAAGGAGTTAATGCGGTCTGCAGTGCAAGGCGATTTCTTTAAAAAAGAAGAAATGACTACACGTACGGGGTGTCCTGTGAAGCTTGCATAATCGTGAGCAGTCATTCTTGGAAGAAACTTACTGAAATATGCAAATTCAGTTTACATCACGTACCTACATTGACTTTTGAATGATATTTTAACGTTTCGCGAAATATTTACCCTCACCGATTGTTTCTACAATATTTTCAGGTACAGACTAAACCTACTATCCGATTTTTATGTTTAGAATAGAAATTCCTTAAAATAATTATCGCGTAACCATTTACGTATGTAAATGTACACGTATACCCTGAATAAGATTAAAAAATATTCTCTGTTTGCTTTATAATTTCTTTGGCAGTTTTTTTGACCTCTTGACCCCTCGACATCGACAATTCGACGATGAATCAGTTAACCAGGTACAAAGGGCCATTTCATTGAAATCTTTTCAAGCCTCTACTCCACCTTTGCTGAGTCGATGTATTCGCGATATGAACAAGAAGAGTAATTGCTTGGGAGTTGTACCGACCATGGCGCCGAAGAATCTCGTTGCCACGTACGTATGCAAGTTTGTATACACGAAATGAGGTTTGAAAGTATTAGATATTTAATTTATGTTATTTGTAATTCGCCGATACGTTCCGAGTAAATAAATGCAACTAAGTGGCACAGCATTTTTCAAGATCCAGACAATGGTAAAGACTGAGCGCATCGATGCACTTCTATGCCTACGCATCACAATTACACAATAACTGTTTCACGAGTCAGTTCACAAGACTTTTAACAAGCAATAAGATACGTCCGCAATTCGCTATAAACATTTACTCTAAGGAGGTATTTTAAAATAGTCAATGAGAATATATAACAATTTATGGTCCCCCTATCTGTTCTTTTACCTTAAATGACTGAATAACTTTCTGGAAGATTATAAATCAAATTAACGAAAAGATCACCCGTGAAGTGATTAAGCAAATGCATAAATTAATACATAAGTACAGGATATTCACTTTTGACCAGTGCTTCGGCGAAGTACAATGTTAACGCAGTCATGACCCAGAATTAAAGCGAGAGAGCACTTGTACACGAGCGTGAAGAGATAATGATACGATACAGTATTTTCTTCATCCCGCGAAGAGGAGATAGTAATAAAAACGATAAAAAGAGCGAATGTTTATCGGCGAAAAAAGAGATACGACGCCGAATGGGAACGGTCTCTCGAGCGACTTACAATCCTTCATGAGTCACGACCGTACGTCGTCGTAATTTCTTTTGGACGTTGGTCCTGCTACGGTTTAATTAAACCAACCGAATCGGCTTCTCACCCCGATCGTTTATCACGATCGTGCATTTTCGACCACTCGGAGAGATTTTGGCTCCGCGATGGCGAATCTTACACCTGGAGGATTTGGGCCGTTGGCCAACAATATGTCGGTCGGGACCAAAATGGCGGCCAGAAATCGCGCGATGAATCGCCTTCCTTTCATGACCATTTACGTTACATGGAGAGGAGCTTTGCCACGTCATACTCGGGGAAAGATACGTTCATATATGGTCAGAGAGTTTTAAATAAAAGGCCTTGACGCCAAAAGATATTCTTTACGTAATGTGGTACTTAATTTCCGATATAGAATCTATTTCCCTATGTAAAATTGTCTTCATCCCACTCGAGGAATCTATTTTCAAATTTGATGTTTCCTTTTCTTTCATTACGTGTACGTAGATTTCTCTCAGTGGGTCAGGGACGAATTGACATTCGATACGGTCGACAGCTGTCTGTTAATATTTGTTGTGGCTTAAAATAATTTTAAGGCGAGGATCCTTAATTATCGGAGTTGGAAGAGCCGGTGCGGCAAAGGTGACTGCAGTTTGTTTCTAGTTCATTGAGAGTTAGGCTAATTCTTCTCAATGACTCGGAAGTGAACCGATGTATACGAGGTCAAAGGTCTGTTAATATTTCACTACCGGCATTACTCCTGCACATGAGGTCAAGAAACACATAAGGTGAAAGACCTTTCGTCGAAACAGGAGCACTGTCTGTTCATGGGCGGAAAAGGGGTTAGTCTAGAAAAATGCATCTATGCGCAGCTGCGTGCAGCAGATTCATAAAATACATCCCAGGTTTCTGATTTCTTTGCGGCGGTTAAAGCGTTTAGAACTATTTCAGTAAGTCGTTGTCTCCTTTTAACTAAAAAATTCTATCCTATCACTAAATAGAAATCAGTGGAATTTCCCGAAATATGATTCCTTAATCCTACATTTCTAATAATTAATCACTGTTCTTAAAATAAAGTGGCACGAATCTGAAAGTTAACCGATTTTGTAACACGTATGAATTTTTAAAATCGAACGTCGGGCAATAAAATCGAATTGCAGGGGTTCGAGTAAAACTACATAAAATTGATTTCATCGCGAATATCGATACGCGCGGAGAAAATTGCAGGTGCAGCTGCGCATACTTGCACAGACTGCATGTACTCCCAGCATACGTGCTTCGGCACGACATGATACCATATTTTCAGTTACCTCCGTGCCCTACATATTTCCCGATTTATCTTCCAGATACATCTCGGACCCTGCAATCGTTCATCATATCCAATTTCATTTACAGACTTCCGAGCTTTTAATTATTACGAGCCGACCATTCAGAGGCTTGGAAATTAGATACGTGAAGGCGGCGAAAGCAAGAAAATGCATCAACTGCTCCCACTTTGCAGTCTAAACGAACTCATTTCCGGTTTCCCATAGAAATTAAATCTCCAGCTCGTAAACCTACATGTCGGTGAGCATTAGAGTATAAGTTTAACAGATCGTTTTAGCGCTGGTGCCAGTTACCGCTAAAAAGGGAAATAAATTATGAGGGCCGTTACATATGATACAATATTTCTCACATTATAACATATAAAATTGGGCTCGTCGCGGAAGATATCTAAATAAATCGTTAATGATTTTAAGCAAAGGACACGAAGAAATAACAAGAGTAAACAAATTATCCCATGAGTCACTGGACTCATCCCATATTTTACAGCGTTGGCCCTTTTTCAATTAACCTTTCAACGCCTCCAAAAAATATATCTCGATCATAAAGACATATTTGACTGCTAATTGAAGCAGTTACAACGACATCATGATTTTTTCAATAATTCCTTCCTCGTTCGCTAACCTCTATCGGTATCTCGCATCTTTCCTATCGCCTTTAGAATTCACTCGGTGAGCTATTCGGGATAACCCATTCACTGCCAGCTGCGAGATATCTCGTAGTAAGCGTATGTATTAAGATAGCCCCTAAATTATCCTGGCAGGGAAGGGGTTAAGCTTCGTAACTACCCTCGTGAAAGATTTCAAGATTCGTAGAGAACGACTAGAAACGAATTCTTATCGGCACGAGCACCTGTCAGGTGTCTTATCCCAGTGGGGGTACTTTCCGCCAATTGGAACACCCCACACGTACCCCTCCCTAGGCCACCCCCCACCCCTATCCATTCATGCTCCATCGATGTTCCCATTCAAGTTACAATCTCCGAATGAGTATCGAATAGTGACAGCTATCTACACGAAGGGATCAAAAACATCTAAATGAAACAAAAATGAATCCTCAACGGATTAGAAACTTGCGATCACGGGGAACCTCATCGTGGCGCGTCTAGGATCGAATGGAACACTCCATCCCCGATTCTCCCCCGACCCACCCCTAACTCTTCGCTTACGTCCTCTCTCGAAACGCATTTCAACGGACATTACGCGGTAACGAGCCCCGACCGTAGATATTTCCGTAGCGAGCTCTAGTCTCGCAACATCCGAGAACTTTCCCCGAAGAGCGGGCAAGGACTCTTTCTCTCGACGGAAGGAAGCATGCCGATACACTCACCACGGCTTGGACACCCTGTAGATACCCCGGGGCGGCGAGGACGGCGCAGGCGCCGAGGACCCCGAGGAGGGTTGGCAGGCCTGCGGGTCGGCCCCCTTGGCCGGGCATGTCCCTGGGGCCCCGGGTCACCTGGGCGGTAGGCTGGGGCGGTGCGCGCTCGCCTCGGGGGTGGCTCGCGACGGTCGGTGCGGTGGCCGCGCGTACTGGGCCGCTGGGTGGCGCGGCTCGGCTGCCGAGACTTGGAGCCGAGGCGAGGGTCCCACTGTCGGAGTCGCGGGCGCAGTGGCTGGCCGCGACCGGCGGCGGCCCGCTCGCTCGGTCTCGCTCGCTCTCGCGCGCCCCCCCGCGGCCGGGCGCGCGCTCCGTCTCCGTCGGGCCCGGAGCGGCGCGGCGCTTGATATCCTTGCGCGCGCGCTCCCTCGCCTCCTGGGCCGCGCAGCAGTCGCGGGGCGACGCGCGACCGGAGGAGGCCGCGCGCTCGGGGGCCGCGCTCGGGCCTGGGGCGGGGGGTGGGAGGTCGGGTGGACCGCGCGCGGCCCGCTCGGGAAGGGAGGAGGAAGAGGAAGAACCGCGGCCGAAGGACCGCGGAGGAATTCTAGCTGGCGTGGCTCGCCGCCGCCACCGCCGCCGCCGCCACAGCCGCCGCCGCCGCCTCCACCTTCCCTCCTTCGCGTTCATTCATTTCCCTCCCTGGATGGGACGGTCCACGCACGTCCCGAGGAAGGTGCCGGTGCCGCCCGATACTTTCTGCTTGCCCGTTAGCCCGGAGGCCCCGAGCTGAGAGCTCGGATACTCTCCCGAGCGCTCCGGCCCGACCGACATGAACCGAGAGGGATTGCGGTGAGTACGCTCCTCCGAACTTCGCTCTCTCTCGCTCTCTCTCTTTCTCTCTCACTCATTCTCTCTCTCTCTCACTCCCGCGAGGTCTCGCGAGATCTCGTTCGAGCTCTCTCGAGCTCGTTCGCTTCTAAGTCCGAGGGGGATTCCGCCGACCCTTCGCCGACTCCACCTGCTGATGTCCCACCTTTCGCGGAACCGCGGGATTCTGAGGAAAACCGAGCCACCTCCACCCACCCTCCCTCTCCCACTCCGGCCCCCGCGGACCGCCACCCCTGGAGAACGCCGACCCACCCCTTGGAAACCTGCCCCCGGGTTTCGCCACGTTCTGAGGGGGTACTCGGAGAGAGGGCTTTTTTTCGACTTTTGGCGAGGAATCTCTGGATCGGCCGGGAAGTACTTCGGGACTGCGGAAGACCGGAGGAATCGGTGCTCGTGATCGAGAGTTTTCCTAAAGGATGTGTTTGATATCGCGAAAAATTCATATTAGCGAATGTCGTCGTTCGTGGTCCTCTGCTAAGGGGTTCGATCAACTACTTCGAGGTGCAGATCGCGTCGTCACGTTTCTGCTTGTCCTGTATTCGGAAACTAGTGGGAACGGTACTTGGAGCTAAAGTCTTAGTTCGACTTAACTGTAGGAGATTATGTGCTTTTATTTCAACGATGTGCTTATTTACTGCTTTTCCGCGACTTGTTCATCGTTTATGGGAAGAGGCTTTGGCAACCCCTTTGAAGAATTCCGAGTTTGAGCTGTATCGGTCCGAGATATCTAGAAGGCTTTTTCATGGATTTTGGAAAATGATGTTTTAGAAATGTGCAAATAACTAGTGCAGTGAAAATTCTGGCTTAAGCCGAGATGTAACTTTGAACCCGTCGCGTCTGGATTCCGAAGAAGTCTCTGTCACGGGTGAGAGCCTGGCGCGGAGACTTCAACGCTGCGCCGTGCTTTCTTTTCATTTATTTGTTATTAAATAATTGAGTTACCGCTGAGAGAAGAGATCAGTGTTTATGTGTTTGAGGAAGTAAAGAATCGGCTGTGTGCGTTTACTGCAGCTTCATTTTTTGTCCGAGATAGCAGATTCTCTATTTTCACGGGTTTCTCTTTTACCTCTAAAACATGACGTTTGGTAGATTTAATTTTTTTTTTGGATTTCGGGAATTATTTCAAAGTTATTGATCGTAGTTTGGGACGTTTTAATCTCCTCCGATTCACCCTGTGATTTTTTGTTTAACTTTTCGAGTGTTTTTACGTACTTCGGTAAATAAAAAGATAATTTCATATTTTGGGAATGATTTAAATGCCAATCCTGACTGCCGTCTTTACGATCGATCTGTGCTCCGCGATGTCACTTATTCTGTATGCTTCTTGATACTTTTGTTTTGCAAAATAGAGCTCGTTAATCACTGTCGGATTTCACGGAATCGTTGATTAAAAAGCGATTTCTTGCCGTCCCTTGTAAGCACAATTTGATGCCTGTTAATAGAAAATGGTTCTGATAATTTGAGATATTTTCGAAATTTCTAAATTTCGAGGAATACCTACTATTTTTCGATTTGATAGTAATCGATATTGCGATTGATAGTAGCGCTATTGCCTTGATAGCAGGCAATATTGTTTTGGGTTTTAAAAAATACTCGAATGCGCCACATCCGCGATGGACGGATGGCGCGTAACCAGGGGGGGGTGGGGGCATTTGCATACTGCATGGGCGGCAAGGATAAGATAGAGGAGGCGGATGGAACGCTTGTGACAAAACGTTTCAAGCTTCCTGATAGATCCCTTTCCTTGCTCATCGTGGCGATTTTCGGATTTCCTGAGGCTGGGAAAAATGATTATGCTTTTTAATGAAATGCGAATCTTTGCGAGGAGTCTGCGATGGAGCAGCCGGTGACGCAATCTGCGACCTCAGGCCCTCGTTGCGCGAAGAGGCAATCGCGAATTATGTCGACATTGCAACACTCGCAGTTGGCGATTTAATTTTGAAGCGTGATCGATCACCAAGACCAGGATCGATTTTTAAAACACAAGCCGATGCGCTTAATTATTTTAACCTGAAGAGATATGTATATTTTTCAACATTTAAGCCCTTTATGGAATAATGCCTAATTATTTTAGGCAGTTGGTACATTAATTAATAATGGGATATTTTGGTTCCTCTTCAAGATAAATATAGATAAACAAAGTAGATGTAAATTCTGTCTTAGAGATGCGGTTTTAAATGTACATCGAGGTTTTGTAACTCAGGGTATTGGGTTTCTCCAGCGAAATATCGTTATTCTTCATAACTAATTCCAGTTGAGAATATTTATGAAATAATATATTTACAGGTATGTTTTGTTCACAGGTTCTTCGGAGCCGCAATCTGCTTGGTAGCGGTCGTCTCAGGGGTACGTAAGAACATTTTACTAAGGGTTTCATTTTTGTAGTGTCCCAATTAGGGTAGAATTTCCGATGATGTTAACTACAAATAATGAAATTAATTAGTCTTCTGCATCAATTGTATATTTCTTACGTCCGGCAATAAGTCAAGCAGCCTTGCACTGTTTTCACGGAGACTCGCTACGATGATCAATAGGCCCTGCGATCGGTCAATCTCAAATTTCAACTAAAGTTCAGTTTCAAGTAGGATGGTAGGATGGTGCGGTAGTGGTTCCGCGTGTTAATGCCATTTCCGCGGCCCTTCAAAGGACGAGAAGATCGACTTTCGAAAATTACCGGCATGCCGTTCACAGAAGGTTTTGGGTTACACATAAACCGCACAGCACCCCGCTGCACGCGTTGTTCCAGCTGCATTGTGCATCCACGTGTCTTGGGTGGGCGGAGCTGTTAGCGTTTTGCTCCTTTTTCAAATCCCAGATTTAATTTAGGGCAGGGTCCAAGCGGTACTTAACCACTTTGCGAGGCGAGAAATGTAGTTGCGTGCCTTCCCTTTTCTATTTCTTTTTCCTTTATTGGAGCTCCTTGAACCTTACAAAGGGCTCAAGAAATTAATTTTGAAGAGTCACCCCTTCAGATTGGTATCAGATTTCCTTGAATTACGAGAGGGGTTAAAAGTAGACTTAACGAAGTCTATATGCTTTATGTTTGTATTCTGTTTTTTTTTTTCAATGTGCAAAGACGATTTATAAACGTGATTCATGTAGATTCATTGTTTTCAGAAGGAATCTAAATATATACTCTACGTTTCAACAATTCTCTTCTTTAAATTTCTTCCACAACGTTCAAGTGATCGTGCCGCGTCTGGTTGCAATTGTCCTTTCATTCGTACCCTCTGTGAATGAACCGCCGACCTTATCGGCATTGCTTGTCTCTTGATTTTTGTCCTTTCAATCATTCCTCGAAATCCGCCCATTGAATAATCACCACTGAAGTCATTCAAGGTTTCATTAGCCGGTTTCCCTGAATCGGTTAATTTACGGAATGGATTTTTCAAAAACGCTGAACAACCGCTCAAAATATACATTTCTTCATAATGGAATTACCTATACAACTTTTTAAGGAATAATCGAATCCTCCAGTCCAAGTTCAGGGACGCATAAGTGCATTGTCTCATACTTTAGATATCCAAAGCGACTTTATCGTAAAATTATTCTAGACTGGAAACGTAATTTTATACGGCAGACGTACATAATTATTATACATTAAAACAAAACACTCATATTATGTGGACTCTTTTCGTCCAGTCTGTCTATATGGAAAGGGTTAATCACTGCACCGAGACGTCAGTTCGCATTTACTCGTTCATTCATCCCGAGCAGTTTACTTTACAGTTCGCCGCCGACTTGACTGCAAGTCAAGTCGACGCTGCACCTGCACACACGTGTCACATGCAGGCGTGCAGATTTCCGTGCAGTTCTTAGCTGCATACGTGCAACGGTACGAATACGCAGTCGCGAGTCGTTTTCTTTTTCCCGCTGCATATCAAACCCGAGCACTTTATTCAAGAGTTGCATTCCGGTATCGGGGTTGCTCGATAAGCTTCATGTTTGTACAATACTTATACGAACAAGAGAAAGCCTCGATTATTTTACGCTTTCTATACCAGGAATTCGCATCTGCGAGATGTCGCGCTTCATTATGGCGGGAGGGATGCTGAGGAAACGAGTATCACACATGAGAGGTTATGTACAAGCGGCGTTAATCAAATTTTGCAGTCAGGATTATAAACTGGAAATTGTTAAAGGATGCGTGAGGTGGTTCTTCGTTTTCTTCTTTTTTCACGGAATGTAGATTATACGGGGTTAATCTGTTTTATTATAAACACGGGGAACGCTCGATTCAGCCAGTGGGGATTTCTTTTCTGTTATTTATTGCGAATGTTTACTTTAAGCGTTTATACGGTTCCGAGAAATCTTTTTGTAGGTACAGGGGCTTCTACCAAGAAGCGTAGATTCTCAGCTTGCAGCATGCGTTCGCCACATGTGCGCATGAGAACATTGGATTTCATGTGTATTGAAGGTCTCGGTGCATATTATTGTTTAGTGCTAAAGAACTTGGTCTATCTTTAAAGTAACATTTTACATATAAAATGTTTACACTTTACATATGATTTGTAATAATTAGAGGGTAAGATAGAGGATTTGTAATCAAGCTGCATATTAATTGTTGAAGTGATTGTGACTATCTTTTACATATTTCAGATGAAAGTAGTCTGTGAATTATTTGTGATGCTTTTGTCAGTGCCAGTATTTCAGAATGCAAGCATATTTTTTCCCTTTTGGGCTGTATTAACGCTTCGGATTAGGGTTGCAACTGTAAAAAGTGTCCAGATTTGTTATACCGTGGAATGTAAAATTCTCTGCCGTTTCATTGCCACCTTTTTGACAATCGGGACGAGGATGTGAATTTTCGAAGGATTTGTCACATGCTATCCAAAAGTCTCGTGATAAAATTGACAGACCAATTCCATATGTGACGGACCAGTCCGCCCACATTCGGTGCAACCGTTTCTCTTGTAACTTTATTACGTCAGATGTATGCAATGACTCCGGCGAGCTGCTGGAAATAGTTTGGAACCAGGCTGGACCGCTCAAGATCCGGCCGTTCCTTCCGACATAAGCTCCGCGGCTTATTTTTCGAAATAGATATTCGACTTAGCTCTTTTCGTGCGGGAAAAGTGGACCAGCGAGCCAAACCGACTTTCGAAATTTTCCTTAGATTTTCCTTAACACAAGATAATATAGATCTGTCATAAAAAATTCTTCTAGTATAAAAAAAAGGGTTTCCTCGGTATCTCTGGATAGGTTAATTTAATATTAAATTAATGTTATTAAAAGAATCTTAATATTGTCAGAGTGGATTTTTTTGTTGGGTCAAGTACTTCCGGTTTTTCGTAAAATTTATTTAATTTTTCAAAAACGTATATGTACTCTTTAGTTTTTATATGACAAAGTGGATGGCCTTGTGATACAATGTTTACAATGCCTCTTAAATCTCTCAACTCAGAGTGCTCTATGCGGCTCTTTTTGTACTCTACTTATTTAACGCCTCCGGTTTTTCGGGGGTATCGGATTTCGGTAATCCGAGAGTTGACTACCGCTCTATAAAGAGTCGAATTAAAATAGAGATCCCAAATCTGCTTCCGACTATAATTTTTCCTTGACATCCAGCGGACCTAGTTTAAATGGCAATAAAAATGAACCGTCAACCATGCATTCTCCTGTGTCAAGTAACCGTTTCGCTATCGTATTTTATTTAAATGAAAAATGTTTTTCTATTTTAACAATGTACGATATATTTTAGGTAACACTTTCTCGAATAATTTATAAATCGTTAACGAATAATTTTTAATTATCATGTCTATGCAGTAGCTGGTTTTACATTACGCATCTTATGACACATGGCTTTTCAAAAGTATTGCAAACAATTTTTGTCGAGCAGAACGTGAAAAAAATAATAACTAATTTTAAAAATTGTATTCGATGGAGAAAAATTCGGCCATAAGAGACATCACTGATGATTCAGTACTTGCGAGTCATTGTACGTAACGAGTCAATGTTCTAATATATGTCTGGAGTCAATGCCGATGTCAGCGCCTGATGTAAGAATCAATGTGGTAGTTTCCTGCTTCGGTAATGCATTACATAAAAATACAGTTGGTGCAAAACTTGTTCCACGTGTTATCACGTATACCTTTTGTATAGAACAATTTTTATATTTTGAGACATTATTTAAAAAATGCATGGTTTCCCCGAAATCAACGGTGTTACCGAGATCCACTGATACGGATAGTCTCCATCAATCTAAAAATGTCGAAAGTGTAAAAACTGCAATTATTCCAAATTCCTCCGGATTTTGTAGGGGTTTGCGGACTACTGGTGACCCAGTATTTGCAATCCCCTTTACGTAACGAATTAGCGTGCTGCGTTATGGGCAGAGTTAACGCCAACGTCGGCGTCTGCCTCAAGTGGGTTGTGATGGAGACCAAAGTGACGAGGAAGGGGAGGAAGAACGAGCGAGAGAGATAACGCGATAGCGCGGAAGTGCGGAGCGCGGGAGGGAAAGAGAGGGGAAAAACAGAGAAGAAGAAGAAGGTCCAGGCGACGAAAGAGGAGACACTAGCCAGTGGTCACAATACACGCCGGCGGCCCTCGAATTGCGTAATCTCGGTTTCACGAAGTGGCGGCCATGATGTCGATAAAAGGGACAATTCTTGAACCGTCGCGGGAAGATATCTCCTATCAGAAATAAGAAAATTAGGTTAACTTCGTTAAACGGACCTCTCCGTGTCGCCATCGGCGCCCAGTCGGTTCGACGCTTAATCTCAACTCGTCTAAATTCTCCCGATTTTTCTCCGCGGGTTTTGTCGCCGAGCTTACGAATTGTACAAATTGAAGAAGAAAAGGAAAAGGTTGGCAGGCATTTCAAAATTGCTCAGCCCCGTTTATTTCCATTTCCGAGGCACCCGAGCATGGCTTTGGTTTGTCGAGGCAATCAGCGTAAAATATTTTCATTTCCAGTCCGTCACTGTTCGATTAATCGCTTACACGGTAAGGATCAAGATCAAGATCAAGACTGGTCAAGTGTGACGAGTTCCGACGATTTGCATCGGAAGAGATCAATTTCGAGCAATCAGATCGGGTAACCGCTGCTCCCCCGGGATCCCCGGGATCGGCTCTCTCGCTCGCTCTCGTGGTTCCTATCTTCGTTTCTTCCTCCTCTCTCCGAGGTGGCTGGATCTTGCTTATTAAGGCATTGAACTGCTTTCACTGGCATCAGTCATAAGGCCGACAGATATGACATTCTGAAGGATGGCTGGCGGATAATTTATAGCTTGCCATTTTTAATGATCACCTCCGACTCGGTCGTTTCTATTAAATTGTGTAGTATGTTTACCGAGGTTTGTGATAAACTAACCACGCATTAAATTCGATAAATTAGCGTAAAGTGAAGCTTTCGATTTCGTATTTCAGGATTCCGTCCAGCCATTTTTATACCTATAAGATATAGATATTTATATAATTTCGCTTCTCATTTCCCCTCTATTTAATCAATGACTTCATTCTATATTCTACAGGTAGTAGGAGACAAAAAATTTAATTAGAAAATAACGTAAATCATAGTTTTTCACAAATTGCGCCATATTGTGCATCGAGTCGTGTCTGCATATCCAATTAATTTGTACATGCGCATTGCGTCTTCATTAAACGAGGATGACGCCACGGTTACAATTAGCAAGGCCGCATATTGCAGTTAACATCTCTCATTCCTCCCTATTGTACTCGAAGTAATAACTCTTGCTAGTGTGCGTACGAGTACAGTCGAATACGACGAACTTTCGAGTTATCATGAGTCCCAACTTTTCCGATGCGTATCGTATCGAATTATGTCCTGTTCCACATTCGAGTCCGTGCAATTACTCACGGTAGCTACTTACGCCGTGCATCATTCTCCGTTCACTTATGTCATCGACCAAGGCGAAGTGAATCTGACATAAAAATTCCTTTGACGATCGACGACCCCTAGACTATCACCCTTTTACGAGGTGTTCATTACTTAGAGGATAGTCTCGTATTTCCTTTCATATCGGACGCTAAGTCTCGGTGCATTGGAGATCGAATTATTCATACTCGAATCGGCTGATAATGACCTCTCAATTATCGAGATTATTCATTACACGTACCGCATTCTGTGAATCGGTCAATGAGTCAATGAGTCAATGATTGTTATATATTTGAGTCACTTGACAGCCTCCTGTAATCGGAGCATCTGCCTATTATTGTACGAATCTTATGAGAAGTAAATGATGTATTAAAAATGTTTCTAAATTTTCACGATGTAGCATGTAACATTGAGATTTTGTACTCGATGAACATTTGTCGCTCCCTGATAGGGAATTATATAAAAATTCGAATTTTTTGCACGTCGGTTATTGAGATCTTGAGATGACGTTGTTCTATTTTCGTTCGCGTTTAAGACGCTACCGTCGCAACGACCGTCGTTATTTCATATGATAACGGACCTCGTTATCACTTTGAACTTCCGTCGAAGATCGACTGTACAACTGGGAAACAGAAAGAAGCGATTGGAGGAATCGGACTATTGGGGTTACAAGGAATATTTAACATGACTAAATAATACAGAAAAGAGGTGTCTCCGTTGCCATTTTATTTCGCAGATTCTAAGTATCTAGAAAGAGAGAGACGAAAATATCTGCCATCTCGAAGGGGGAGTACAGCTTCTTTTCGCCGTAGTCGTCACTTTAATTTCGTACATGAGTCACTGTCTTTTATCTGCCGGAGTACAGTGGAAGTAGTGCTTTTTTTGTAGGTAGGGCTGTCACGAGAAAATATAGATTCATATTTTGGGAACTGGTCTGTTGATACTGAGTCAAGGGTCATGACCAGTGGTTCATGGAATTGACAAAGCAAGAGCGTACATATTTTCGTATAAAGTTGATGTCAAATGCGAGACGGTGAAGGCCAACCATTTATGGTGTCTTAAAATTTCCCAGAATAACATTCTGGATATCGACTTATTTCCGTCCCCCAGATGAATACTGAAATGATTAGAAATAGATAAGCGAAACGGGAATTTAACTCTTATATGATCATTTCTTACTTGTTCTCCACTTTTTCATTTATCTTTCCCAAAGGAACATCTAAAAGCTAATAACAAATTCTTCGATATTTTGTTGATTCAATTATTTAAAATGAATTCTGATTAATATTAAATCGTAATTCTGTACATTCGGAGGTTAATAAATGATTCAATTTTATACATTCGATAATATCAAAAAAAAACTTGGGACAATAAAATGACCTCTTTTCATGAATATTATCTCCGCTTGGTGCCAGACTTTTTTATTTCATATTTGTACTCGTTTCTGTGCATTTAGCAATACAATTTTACACGGGAAAGGCCACGACCGGTTGTTCACGTTAACTCCCGTGGTGACATCGAAAAACCTGAAGGTGTCGACGATGATACAGAGGCAAGATACGATAACGGTGCACCATCCTGGCCTGGATATGAGACTGATCGAGGTATACCTCAATTTTTTATTATTTCTTCATTTCATATCCCTAAAATATTCGCTGCATTAATCTGCCTTAACCCACATTGGTGTGATACGAAGGGTAATGCTATAATCAAGGCACGTGTCATTCCATTTTTGCGATTTTAATCGGCTTACTGTGAACGAACATTATTTCACAGCCATACGAATTTTAAACTCGTTATAATAACCGTATCATTTTTCACATTAATTTACTTTAACCCATGCTGCATCATGCAAAATAAAAAATGAAGGTTGTATGGTTCTATATTACAGTGAGCTTAGATCCACATGATACCGATCATACGTTAGCTACATTTTCGTCTCCATATTTCATACACGCATAATTATTTCACTGTCAGGATTTACTCCTCGATAATGACTGCATGCTTATAAACTTATTATCATGCATCTCATCATCACTCATCCAATTAACACATTTTAACGCATCCCTAGTTAAAATGATCAAGCAAAGGCGGAAGTATAGTAGAGTGTCTCATCCAGGGTATTCGGAGGAAGAAAGCGCCGTGAAACACGGTGACTCCTCCGGGAATTATCCCCTGGAACCTGGAGAGAATTATGGTGGTCAGGGTGCCTACGATCCATACAACAGAAATCGCGGTACTGGATATAATTACGAGACCGGCGGTCGCACCAATGACAATGGAAACGGTGATGTGTATAACAGAAACCGTGGTATCGGATATAATTATGAGACCGGTAGTCGCACCAATGACAGTGGAAACTACCCTAGTAGCTACTCGGCAGTACCAGCCCCTGGGGAACGTCGAAACTGCAAGGGTTCGGACTGCTGCGTGCCAAAATGTTTCGCGGAGAAAGGGTCTCGCGTAAGTATCGCGCTTAACAATTATCTTTATTCATAAAAAGTAAACGAAAACGTGTCCATTTTTTTGAGTCAATTACAATATTCCGCCGGAAAAAATTCTGGAGGAAGAAAGGATTTAGTATGAAAGCTACTCGGCTGAACTCGAAGGATCTCTCGGTTCATCAGCGTGATAAGTCGTGCAGGAACAGGAAGAAATATGAATTTATGGAACTTGTTATCAAAGTTTGTTGAATTATGTCTGGAAGTGATGGCCTGATTTAGCGTGATGTGTCTAGGGACCTCCCGGTATCGTCGGACCGCAAGGACCGAAGGGTCAACGTGGTTTCCCAGGAACCGAAGGACTTTTAGGGCCAAAAGGAGAAAAAGGAGACCCTGGACCGCAAGGACCACGAGGTTCTAAGGGAGACCGGGTAAGCTTTAATAAGTTCTTTTTATTTCAATCTGTTTTCAAGGATGCCAAAACGGAGGAATTCTCCTTCGAGCTTACATTATCCACCTTCACGAAGATTTTCATTTTTTAACGACCCTGCGTGATAAATATGTAATTGGCCATAGGAACTTGTATATTATTTAAAATCTTTAGGTACTTTTAAAGATAAATGTAATGTATTTTTAATTAAATTATAGGGTAAAATGGGAATGCCAGGATTTCCTGGTATCAACGGAATACCTGGAGTGCAAGGACCTTCGGGATCCCCTGGGCTTCCTGGCAGGGATGGTTGCAACGGTACCGATGTAAGTCAATGGTCATGGAGTAAGATTTGCATACAATTTAAATCGATATAAAGCGACTTGTGGCACTTGAATTTATTTTATTTTCCTATTGAACATTCACTAGGGGGCACGTCGTGCTAATGGAGTCCTTTCTGAGTATTAAATTAATTTTGCAGGGTGCTCCAGGTCGGCATGGACTTCCAGGAGAACCAGGACCACGAGGAGTTCCCGGAATACCTGGTTCCAAAGGTGACAAAGGACAACCGGCGTATGCTGGAGCGTTCACAGTTGGACAAAAGGGAGAGCCTGGAATAGACGGAGTTAGAGGTCCTCCTGGACCACCTGGACCTCAAGGAGACCGTGGTCGTCAAGGATTTAAGGGAGAACGCGGACCATACGTAAGTACATCTTCACGCCGGTACTTGATTATTTCGGAAACACACCGTGTACATAGTGACGATTTTTTTTATAGTATTGTGGAATACGTCGCGATAAGGATTTAAATTTGACAATTTGTACCCAAATGATTAGTTGCTCATCGCTAGTAGTACTGCATACCGTTTTTGTGTCGTCTGAAATGTTTCACGCGACTAACGATTTTGGAGTGAACCTCGAAGTTTAACCAGTGTCTTAATTTCGTTATTAATACCACAGTATTTAATTGTATGACCTTCATTTCAGGGAATACCGGGAGGCCCAGGGCCAAAAGGAGAGAAGGGTAACATGGGTGTGGGATTCGAAGGAATAAAAGGTGACAAAGGTCAGAAAGGAGAACTTGGACCACCGGGAATCTCAGCACCTCTTGTTCCTCTTACTGGATTCACCAAGATGATAGGAGCCACAGGAGAACCAGGTCCAAAGGGTGATAAGGTTTGTAGTTAATTGTATATTTAATCGATTAAAATATGGCCCAATCGATATAAAAAATTATTTAATCCTTAATTCTAGGGAGACATTGGACCGGACGGGATGAAGGGAGAACCTGGTCCACTAGGCGATCATGGAATCCCTGGAGGGTCAGGAATGAAGGGAGAGAAGGGTCTTCCTGGAGCCCCAGGAATTCGAGTATGTATATTTTGACTTATTATGTAGAAGAAGTGTATACTTATAATGGATTTCACCGAATTTGCGTGTTTAGGGAAGAGATGGGTTCTCTGGACCGCCAGGGCCACCGGGTCATAAAGGTGACCGAGGATATGATGGGCTAGATGGTCTTCCAGGGCATCCTGGTAGAAAAGGAGAATCTGGTCGCGATGGACCAATGGGAGTGCCCGGATTACGTGGTCCCGCTGGTCCACCTGGAGTAAGTAAATCCTTTTAATCTATTCATTTCGTACACGGCAATTTGGTCTGACCAAGATGTTACGTACTTAATTTAATCAGGGCAAAATACTGTAAATAGCAATTAGCCGCGTTCGATAGGCACTTTAAATGTCAAAAGAATTAACCCTGTACTTCGAATTTTGATAATTTTTATTTATGAATATTTGAAATTATTTTAGGGAGGAAAAGGAACTCCGGGACCACCGGGACCAAAGGGACCGCGAGGTTTCCCAGGACCAGTTGGACCTCGAGGGACGGATGGTTATCCAGGAGATCCGGGACCAAGAGGGCCTATCGGTCCTCAAGGAGGTTCAGGACAACCTGGTATTCCAGGTCCCGAGGGACTTCCTGGAGATAAGGGATCGAAAGGTGAACCAGGTCTTACAGGATTCCCAGGAGAAGCAGGTCCGCGTGGTTTCGATGGTCCTCCAGGTCCAGTTGGACCTCGTGGCCCAATGGGAGAAAAAGGAATGTCCATTGTGGTGAGTGTCCACTTATAATTATTTGAAGAAGTAATTTTCTAGGTAAATATATATTTAAATAATCCTATTAAATTTAGGGTCCCAAAGGAATGGATGGGTTACCAGGAGTCGACGGAGAGAAGGGACAAAAAGGAGAAAGAGGTTACGCGGGAGTACGAGGACGTCCCGGTGATTCTTTGAACGGGATACCAGGAGCTCCTGGGGCTCCGGGTCTTCCTGGTGAACCTGGAATTGCTGGACGTGACGGGTCACCAGGATTCCCAGGAATGCCCGGTGAAAAGGGAGAGATAGGAGGCCGGTGTCAAGATTGCTTGCCAGGAACACGAGGGGCTAAAGGAGATCGTGGATTGGACGGAAGTCCAGGTCTTCCGGGACCTCGAGGTCCTCCCGGAGAACGAGGTTTCCCTGGAGAAGCAGGTGCCGATGGTCTTCCAGGCCCTATTGGGCCACCAGGACCTGCAGTGAGTCCTTCATAACAGAATCTGCGGTTTGATTATGACAATGTAAATAATTTATTCGCATAATAGACTGATCATTCTACCTTATTGATACTTTAGGGCAGAGATGGCGTCGAAGGAAGCGCAGGTCCTCCAGGAGAAGACGGAGTTCCCGCAATTATACCAGAAAGTTTACTTAAACAAGAAAAAGGTGACAAGGGAGTTCGAGGAGAATCTGGGCGGCAGGGACCACCGGGTCCTCTAGGACCTCAAGGAGAGAAAGGCATGAGAGGGTTAGGTGGTTTCCCAGGACCAAAAGGAACGCCTGTAAGCATTTACAATTTTTCGAAGATCTTTTCGGTTGGATCCACATCACTTATTCTGACCATTACAGGGTGATCGCGGTTTCCCAGGACAAGATGGTACTCCTGGAAGGCCTGGAACTCCTGGACGTAAAGGAGAAAAAGGATTGAGCATAAAAGGACATGCTGGAGAACCAGGGCTTCCAGGATATCCTGGCCCGAAAGGAGAACCAGGATTATATGGTCTGAAGGGAGAACCGGGTAGGTCTTCGCTATCTGTATTTCAACTGACTCTTATTACTTCACGAGAAGGCTTCGTAGATTAATTTCTTTTCCCGATATGATATTCAGGGCAGTGTCCACCATTAAACCTCGAAAAAGGATTCAAAGGCGACAGAGGAACTCCTGGAGAGAAAGGTGAACCTGGTCCTCCTGGAAGGGATGGAATACCAGGAGACAAAGGTGTTCAAGGTTTCACCGTAAGTGCTATTTTCAAATTACAATTAATTAATACATAGAAATTAATCAGGTTATACGCTACAGATAAAATGAGATATTTATGCTGCTATTATTAATTTTTTATTTCAGGGCCCGGCTGGCCCAGTTGGCGCAATCGGACCCCCAGGTCCTGTGGGACCTAGAGGATCGCCTGGACCTAGAGGAGATAAGGGAAATATGGGTCCTATGGGATTCCCAGGAGAGCCAGGACGTGAAGGACCCAGAGGATTCCCTGGTGCTGCCGCTCCGAAGGGAGTCAAGGGAGAGGCAGGAATATCCGTCCAGGGTAGTCCAGGACTGACAGGACCTCCGGGCGAGAGGGGAGAAAAAGGCTTGCCTGGTCCTCCGGGTAAAGATGGACCTGTTGGATTCCCAGGATTGCCTGGTTTCACTGGAGAAAAGGGAGACGTCGGGATTCCAGGATTGAACGGACTTCCGGGTGCACCGGGACAGAAAGGAGATACAGGACCTCTGGGTCCTCCAGGTCCTTCAGGAATTCCTGGAACTCCTGGAGTCGATGGTCGCAAAGGTACCCTATGATTACATTACCTTTTAATTTTTACTTGGTACAATTAATATTTATTTATTAAAATATACCGTGTAAGGAGTTTCGGGAAAGGGTAAAAAAGGTCCTGAATATTTATACCGTGAAATAATTTTGGACCGTTTAGTTCTGAGATCTGTTATTAAGTAAACTGGAATTAGTAAATATATTTGATTAATGTTTATCATAAGATTGATTTTGAAAATATGTAAACGCAATGTACTGATATTACATAATCAAATAATGTACAGGTGAACCAGGACTGCCGGGAGAACCTGGCAGAGCTGGGCTACCCGGCTTCCCAGGAGTTAAAGGAGACCGAGGTGAGCCTGGAATCGACGGTCCCAAAGGATATCCCGGAAGACGAGGAATCCCTGGGGCTGCTGGTCGACCTGGAGTGGAAGGATTGACAGGATTAAAAGGAGAGAGAGGCGAGAAAGGTGCTCCAGGATTCCCTGGTCTGCCAGGAATGGAAGGAAAACCAGGCCTACCCGGACCTGTTGGTCCGAAAGGAGATACCGGTCCGGAAGGTGCACCAGGATTGGTAGGACCCATCGGTTTTGAAGGCGTTAAGGGAGATCGTGGTCCACAGGGACTTCCGGTAAGTAATTTTGAGTACAATTTGTTTTTTCACATAACGAGCAGAAAAGTTGTCGATACAGCTACGGTAACCACCTTTTATTAATTTTTTTAGGGCAGGAAAGGAGAGGCAGGACGAGCATCAGAGAAGGGTCAAAAGGGAGAACCGGGAATGCCCGGAATTCGCGGTCCCCCAGGACCTGCCGGAAGAGATGGTATTGACGGATTAAAGGGTGAAGCCGGTAGACCTGGAATTGGACGCGATGGGCATCCGGGAATGAAGGGAGAAGCAGGACGACCGGGACGAGATGGACTTCCGGGATTACAAGGACCAAAAGGCGACCAGGGAGTTCGAGGATTCCCAGGCCTCAAAGGAGATGTCGTAAGAAATAATTGTTATAACTTCCTTTCTCAACAGAAAAATGAAAATGTGAAAGAGTCATTGGATGGTTTGTGAATTTTTAAGGGACCTGTTGGATCTTACGGAGAACCAGGAAAGCCCGGACTTGATGGTATTCCTGGGTTAGATGGCGATGTAGGGCCTCAAGGACCTCCTGGTTTCCCTGGTCCCGATGGTGACAGAGGATCTCCTGGAATACCCGGATTCGATGGAGCTAAGGGAGAACGCGGACTTGCTGGTATTTGTTTCGTCATTCAACGGTTCCTCCAATATGAAGGATATTTAAACTGATTGAATTGTTTCTAAAAAAAAATTTTTCAGGCGAGGTTGGTCTTCCTGGATTTTCTGGGGCACCTGGAGACAAAGGAGATCGTGGTCCTCCGGGATTGACAGTTAACGTTAAAGGCGAGAAGGGAGAACCAGGGTCTCCAGGATTCCCTGGACTGGACGGCGAGAAAGGTGACAGAGGACTACTAGGACGACCTGGATTGGAAGGAGAGAAAGGAGACAGAGGTTTAATGGGAGTACCTGGTAGCCCTGGAATACCTGGTCTACCAGGACCGAAGGGTTCGTTTTAAAAATACATTTTTCCGATTCCCATTCTAATAATAATTTGATTGCAATGTATTATACAAATGGTTCATTGAAATTAGGCGATAGAGGTCCCGCTGGTCCTCCTGGACTTCCTGGCTTAACCACCAAAGGAGAGAAGGGTCTTCCTGGACTCATGGGAAAACATGGTCGCGATGGGTTATCTGGTCTCCCAGGGGAGAAAGGTGAGACAGGATTCCCTGGACTTCCTGGACATAAGGGAGACCGAGGACTTTACGGACCACCTGGACCTCCTGGAGAAAAGGGAGACACGGGCCCTCCAGGTCTCTTAGGAGCTCCAGGACGCGATGGACCTCCAGGCTTTGATGGACCTCCAGGCTTGCCAGGAGAAATAGGACCAAAGGGAGATCAAGGTCCTCCTGGGCTCTTCGGTGCGCCAGGAGAGAAAGGAGATCGCGGTCTGACCGGTAAGCTCCCTTTTGTGATACTTTTATTCCGAGATGTGTTTCAGAAAGCAATAAATGTAATTGTAATTGTGTATCTATAATTACATTTATCTCATCCCAACGTCATAATATAAATTGAAAGACGTTTGAGTAATATCACACTAAATCCATTATTCTTGTCTAGGTCCCAGAGGATTAGACGGAATTCCCGGAGAAAAGGGTGATCGAGGTTGGAATGGAATAGACGGCGTTCCAGGGTCACCGGGAGAGAAGGGTGACTCGGGGTATTCTGGACCTCCAGGACTTACAGGACCTGTAGGCTATCCAGGACTGAAGGGAGAAAAGGGTGAAGATTGTCTCGAACCACAAAGAGGATCTAAGGGAGATAGAGGACTTCCGGGTAAGTCAAATTTTCATACTTTTGTGATCAACCATTCCCCATTCGTCCTACTTCACGCGTAGGATAACGCAATTAAATTACATTACTTACCAGTGGATGAGTACATCGATCTTAGTTCTTAGTTGTTGAAATATGTTAAATTACGTGTTTCTTTTTTCGCAATAGGACCGGTTGGACCAGCGGGTCCTCCCGGAGAGAAGGGACCGTCTGGACCTGCAGGATTCCCAGGATTGGATGGACCGAAGGGTGCTCAAGGATACAACGGACCTCCTGGTCCCTCGGGATTGCCGGGATTGGCGGGACCGCCCGGTGCCCCTGGACTGCCGGGGCTTCAGGGTCCAGCGGGTCTGTCGGGTCCCCCGGGAGAACCAGGAGCGCCCTGCGAATCGGCTGCTGATTATCTCACGGGTATCCTCCTGGTCAGGCATAGTCAGAGCCAAAGTGTTCCCGTCTGTGAGCCAGGACACATCAAGCTATGGGAAGGATACAGTCTCCTCTACACCGATGGGGACGAAAGAGCACACTCTCAGGACTTAGGTGAGATCATAGCCCTTGTCGTTATTGGCGATCATTACGCTCTCATGTCACAAAAAACGTTATTATCTAAATACGTTATTTATTTCCACAATCCTGCTACCTCGAGAGAACAACCTAAATTATTTGAATCCCTTTTGATTTTGCAACATGAAACCACCCAAACCTCCATTTTAATAGCCTACGTTCGCTTTCAAGTTAAATATTCCTAGTAATAATTGTTCGCAAAGTGAGATTCCAGTTAGTTCCTTTTGGTCATGTAATAACTAAGTATCGTCATTTGAATCATAGATATTTTGAGGCCATAAAAGTTGCAGTAGACCAAAACATAAGTTCAAACAATGAGTCTTTCAAAATCTTCCCAGGATCCTCCTGCGGAGTCCCTCGGTGCAGTAGGCTATCGAATTTGATCAGGAGACTTTTTCCTTATATCTCCTCCTCGTCGATAAATAACATCGTCGATACCGTAATCAGGTTTCACCTAGAGATTTTAATTATACAACTGCGCAACGCATTGCCAATGAACATCTAGAATTTGAAGTCTGGATGTACATTGGAGGTCGGATCTGTGTCCATTCTCGTCTTTCGCACGTATAGCCTCCGGGGAGGGTTGTGTGCGTTCTCTCGAACAGGGTTGGGTTAGGTTAGTGGTGGGACGCGGAGGGCTCGGCGCGTTTCTATTTGATTTCTTTTAAATCCGACTCGTCCTATAAATTTAATCGGAACAGGTTATGCCGGCTCGTGCGTAAGAAAGTTCTCGACGATGCCCTTCCTATTCTGCGACGTCAACAACGTCTGCCACTACGCCAGCCGCAACGACCGCTCTTATTGGCTGTCGACCAACAGTCCCATCCCGATGATGCCGGTCGAGGAATCAGCGATCGAGGAGTATATCTCCAGGTAGTGTGGAATTCCGAGGGAATTTCAGAGCCCGCCATTTGCTTCTGCTTGAAATAGTGGACTTTTGTTGAAATTTAATTCCCGATCAAATCGTTTCGGATCGCTAGTATTTGACCTTATGAAAAAATGCACGTAGTATTTATTATTATCGCTTAACCCTCTGTAATCTGTTTTTTTTTCTTTTTTTATTTAAGCCAAAAATCGATATATCGGGAAATTTGCAAATCTTTACCTTCTGATGTCAACAGACTGCATGTTTATGAACGTGCGGTTTATGTACATTTTTTGACATTTACATTTTGATAAATTTACAATTTATCAACAAGTTCCGCGGTCGCAAAGGAGGGGTACAATGATAACGTGTTACGTTAGGTTTCGTCGGGTGACTTTAAGGTCACGTGGCGTTATAGAAGTCTAAATATTAATATTTCGAGGATTCATGGAAAGTTGTGTATGTATACATACGATCTGTGTCTAGGTACACGGTTTGGTGACTGAGGCATTCTTTATTCATTTTGGGCAAATGTTAGTGAACCTGTTTACATTTGTACGCGTCAGGGAAATTTGTAACTGAATAATCGGTAAATCATTTTGTTAATCGTTAATTTTTATTACCAGGTGCGTCGTTTGCGAGGTGCCGGCCAACGTGTTGGCGATTCATAGTCAGTCTTTAAGCATCCCAGAGTGTCCTGGAGGATGGTCTGGTCTTTGGATAGGATACAGTTTCGTAATGGTACGTATTGACGTCAGAAGCTTCCAGATGATGGGTAAAAGAAAAAATGAATGCAAACTGGAATCGCGTTCAGGGCAGAACTTAAAACAGTGATAAGGTATAGATGCAAAGAAGTTCAACACATCTCGTAAACTTCGAAAGAATACTACAGGAGTCAGTCCAGAATGGTTAAAAAAAAGTTAAGTTAAGTTAAAAAGATGTACAAATGAAGTTTTAGGGACCTGGTACAATTTTTTAAAAATAATATCGATATTATAGCTTCACTGCACTTTCAATTTCTAACTTTTTTTTTAACATATACACGAGTACATTAAAGCCGATAAGTCTGCGCTGAAACTTCTTATGCCACGGTAGGGTAAGTTCTCACGTTAAAAAATGGGAGCGTAACGAAAAATGAAACGCTTATGTTATTTGTTTAACAGTTAATTACTATTTATGTTCTTCTTTGCGTGTTAGCGTTGAAACAATTTGCGGAAACATGTTCATCGGTGTTAGCGGGTTATTCTCCCAGTTCATTATTGACATTTAAAATGATATAAGAATAAAAAGGAAGTTCTTCCTTCCAACGCGTGGCGGTCACGTATCCACTATCACATGAAATTAATACCGGCTTTTGGGACAGTCGTTAAGCTTTTCGCTTCGCTATATTTTATACGCGATGGTAAACATTTCGTCTTGTTTTCAGCACACGGGAGCCGGAGCCCAGGGCGGCGGGCAGTCCCTGTCGAGTCCTGGATCCTGCCTGGAAGACTTCCGGGCGACTCCGTTCATTGAGTGCAACGGCGCCAAGGGCCACTGCCATTACTACGCGAACGAGTTCAGCTTCTGGATGGCAACCATCGAGGACAGCCAGCAGTTCCAGAGGCCAGAGAAGCAGACCCTGAAGGCTGGAAACCTGAGGTCTAGAATAAGTCGCTGCCAAGTCTGTATAAAGAATACGTAAAGGCGACCGAGCGATCCGGCGACGCCGCGAAGCCGTCGTGATCGATCGACCTAACCAGGGACATCTACCCGAACGAAGGAAACCCGAGGAAAACCTAGACGAAGTCGAGGTAACCGACGAGGGGAGGGGGGAGGGACACCCGAGGTTTTCGAAAAAAAGGCATCTCCTCCTTTCGGTCCCTCGTTGATTCGACCTGGGCGAAATCGAGAGAGGAGTGGATGTTTCCTGACGATTTACCCCGGCTGCGCGTACTATCACGTTTCCCCTTCTTTAGGCGTTATTTCCTTCCGAAATTTACATTTTTTTCCTACTTTTTTTTTTCTTGTAATTTCTAACGTTTCCGGAGAACGAGGTAAAGTGGACCACGCGGGACGACCCTATATCCTAGTTTGCTAATTAATTAATTAGTTAATTTCACTTTGTTGCTTCCACCCCGTGGTGGTACATGGCCATGGTCAATGAAATCGTACGCGAGTACGGCTATTGAAGATACGAGATAAATGATATCGTACGAACGATAGGGCTTACCTCGTTTGATCCACTTTTCCCTCGTTAGCGACGGTTTCTCACGTTGCTCCCTCGCCGTAATCGGCTCTGCGAGTTCTGTCCACTTTTCTCACCGTTCTCCTTCCCTCTCTCCTTCCACTTTTTTACACCTCCCCAAGTGCCTAGCATACTGCCTAGTATGTAAAGTAATATATAATTTATATCGTAAATTTATATATGGAGCCTTAAGTTTATTTTATCGTACTACTCACGGACACTGCCCATATCCGATCTGGCCACATTCGCATATTGTATATTGATACGAACGATTCCTCTGGCCCGGAAATCGTGCGACGCCAAATATTTAATTATACATAATAGGTATTTTGCTACATAGCCAATAAAATGATGTTTCGAAGCGAGATCTTATGATCGACCCCCTCCTGGAGAGAATCGACCAATCCACGTGGTGATTTTGTTTAGCATAACTCGTTTGGCCAATTTCGATTCTAGGTGAGAAGTCGCGAGTTTTTGGCCATTCGAGATTTCGTGCTTTCCAGCTGCCAAGGCTCTTCTTCGATCTGCTGACTTTTCTGAGAGAAAAACCTCCAGGCTGCGAGCCGGAATGCAAATTTCCTTAGTGAGTCGGCATAAACCGGGGTAAACGTGTTGTTGTTTATTTGACTGTTTCATGTGGCGCCGAAGCGACGTTATTATGTATCTATTATGCGTACATAATCGTTGTTGAATTCTTTGCGAGTTACGATGAGCACAGAACAAGCGAATTAATACTTTACATTTGTTTCTTTTCTTCAATTGAAGGGAATCCGACCCTGCATATATTGGAATTTCAATGTCTTATCACGTCTGTAAGGTCGATGTGTACATATCCGTTCCGTGTCAGTTCAGTATCCGTTTTGACAGTTTCAGTGCGTGACTGTTTACACTTCGTTGACAGGTGTCCATGTTGCATATACGTCAAATAGTGTCAATTTTGTTATCACTGGAATCGATTTCACGAACCATGAAGATTCTCCTTTAGGCAAAAACCTCCTGTAATCGTCCTGCTTTTTGATTAATAGAAGTGAAGAGAAAGAAAGGCATTTCAAACTTACTTTTAATATTGTTCTTCAATTTTTTATATTATTTAATATCAGTTTGAATTATTTTAATTATTATTTTTAATGATTAAAAATATTTTGGTGAAACATGCTAACACAAAAGAAATGAAGGTGAGTGCTTTACGGTGGATATGCAATGTATCAGTAGCATTTTATTTTGTAGATTTGTACTGAATTGCATTGTGATTCACTGTACATTCAGACATTCCGAATGAAATCCATCAAATTGGTGGGTATTAGATTGAAATGTGTTGAGACATGTCCAGGTCGCCCATTCAGTCAAAATTCTACTGTCATCAATGATGTCGGAAAGACGGAGACTGAACGGATACTGACCTGATAGTACGGTCACTGAATGTTGTAAATGCTTTCATTAAAATTTATTAGATCCTGTTTCGGCCCCGTGCAGATGTTGCACGCTACAAATACAGAATTGATACTGAATGGATGTGCAGTCCATTTCGTCGCTAATGGAAAGCGTGGAAGAACTGAATTAATATTCCTTCATTTCTTACTTTCTCGGGAAAATGAATTTTTTGGTGCTCGTATATTTATTCTGATGTTTCATAGACATGCGAATAATCCCTTCGATTCATGTTCACGTTCGTAAATACTGGCTTGTGGCGAAACATCGTCGCAAAATGCGATATTTTGGAGTGAAGCCGCATATTCGATTCACTTTGACTCCACCTATTCAATTCTGTATAAAAATCTTGTTGCGGGGGCGTCAAATATGTTATTTATGGCGCGAAATCGCTCGTAAATTTTTGTAAGTGCAAAAACCGCTTGGCGGGCGCACGGAATTCGGTCCTGTTGGCGAATTGCAAAAACCTCGGGAAAAAGCGGCCAAGTGGTAAATTTCCCAACAAACGAATCACCGCCGCATTCCAGTTGGGTGCCATCCAACTCGAAACCATCCCCGCCGATCGCCTCCAGAATATTTTGCACAGTTTCCCACAGCCGATGGTTAAGATCCCCTCGAAAGGGGGTTAATTCGCCGCTTCACCCCCTTTTTTTTAACGTGTGAATTCAGTGCCAGAGCAGCCAAGGATTAATGGGGGCAATCGAATTAAATACCATCAATAATCCTACGAGCAACAAGTGTGTCATCGGTCCGCGAAAGAAACGAATGATTTAAAGGATCGGGGATTTTAAAAACAGGGAAATTGGAAATCTCAAGTTCTTGCGTCGATACGTATGACCATTTCTAAAGCATAGTTATAGGTGTGCTCGACTAGAATTAACATTTTTCAACGTGTATACATTCGCGGCATTTTCACTCAGGGTTTAGCATTGTTGTGGAAGTAGAAATCCACAATTATTTATATAAAAAAGACGTGGCAACGGCGGGAATCTTTCCATTTTAACGGTCTGGTTTGATAGCCTTATATAAGATCGTAAGAATCGTAATTCTTAAAATTCGCCAATTGGTTAGCGCCGTTAAAGTTAGAGTTAAGCGGGATAAATCTATGAGCGTTCAGTTAATGCGGCTAATCAGTTTAGTGGACGAGCTATTGAATATTCTAAATTAAAATCTGTAAGTCAGATCCAACAGGTGAGAGGCAAGGTAAGGGGGACCCGGAAAAAGAGAATCAAGGAACGCGAATATTGGCCCGTATGCATATGTATAGTGTCGGCTGCCAAATGTCAATGGAATAATCCGACAGATAGCCGAGCCTCCAGACACGCTCGGATCAAGAGAAACGACATTCCTTAAAAAAGATTCCTTCCAAAGGAATAACCAGTACCCTCGGGCAGACCGTTATTTTAACGCCGGAGTATAGCTAGTTTTTAGCAGTTCAAGATAATCGGAAACGGGGAGAGATATAAGGAGGAAAGTCGACGTAGGTCTAAAAAATATAATAAATATATTTTTTAAATGTCTAAGGCTACACGACAATCCCATAAAAGGCATCAACGGGAGGGGTTTCCAGAAATGTCGGAAGAACATTCACGAGATAACTGAGACGAATTAGCAGACTACGAGTTTTGTTAACGACGTCTCCATTATAGTTTTACAATTAATTCTCGGATGCCTTGACAAGTCGCCACGACCCGGAGCTTTTCACCTGACAGGACAGTCTGTCTTTTTTTCCTTTTCACCGAAACCTTTGTATCCTTCCTCTTTGAACTCACGTCCATCCTTTCGTCCGCTTTCAGAAAATAAAACATTGTTTTTAGGAATTAACGTTGAAAATTACTCAAGAAATGAAGATGAAAGGTGCTCCTAGCCGTCACGGAGTACAGAGATGCCGCGCCTTAAACAGGGTACCCATAATAATGAATTGCACCCCCCGAGGACATACGTAACTTCAGGTAATAAATTTTCTGGCGCATCACCTGATCTTCGGGCTAGAGAAAAAAAAAAAGAAAAATAGAAGAGAATGCGTTCTTGGATGTTATTATGAATTAAAATGTCATGAATAGTCGCGACAACGCGCCGTCAAGAGCCAAGGAAGAGCAGGGGGCGTGGGGGTCCACATCCGCGCATAGTAGCAGCTCGAATCCATTTAATTAATCGCCAGAGAAGGTGTGGAACCGACCGACCAATCGGACCGGTTCGTCCTGATACCTCCACCGGACGTTCTCCAAGGATTTCAAAGTGTCTTCCCCGTGCGGGGCTCAGTTAAGCGACCGAAAAACAAGAAGGCGCACCAAAGTCTGCCGCAAGTGTCGGGCTTGCACTTCGGTCGGGATCAGGAGACAGAGGAGTCGGAAAGCACAGGAAGAACCGGGAAAAAGGGATCCTGGAGGAGAAGGAGAGGAAGTCCCGCGGGAGAAAGGGAATCCTCCGACATGGAAGGGCCTAAATCGAGAGATCGATGGCTGGTTCAGGCATCCGAGATCGCAAGGAGGACCCACAATCCAATAAGGGCCATCGTTGACAACATCGTCGCGGAGCCCAACCCCAACAAGGCCATGATCGCCCTCTCCATCGGTGAGCCCCATATCGATTGACGAATCAGTCGATATCGACCGCAATCGGTCTAGGCTGAAAGGAAATTGACTATTTTCTTCTTTCACCGAGGGTGGCGACTTCGACTGCGGTGATCATGAGTCTCATCGGTGTTACCGAGTATTCTCCGTTGTCTGTATTTTATCGTTAAATTGACTTCTAGATTTCGCAATTTGCCACACATTGCGGAATCTTATTGCTCTTCTTTCACTTTCCCTTATCGGTCGTTTTAAGAAACTCAAAGTGACACGATCACGCTGACGTTTCGAATTCCAGAGGATGTATTAGATAATTGTAAACGATGCCGTGAAGAGAAAGTTATATCAATAATTATTTCAAAGGAGGAAGGATGGAAGGAGGACGAATAGAATGGTTTGAAAAAAATATGCTCGCTTCGGAATGGTCGGGTGATGAGCCTTGGAAAAATTTCCATTACACGTGGAACCTGCTTTGTAATGGGGAGAACTGGTTTGCCGTCCTTTTAAATTGTTAACCGAAGCGTAGGAACGGAGATTTTGTTTTAACAAATTAGAAAGGTACAAGATTGTTGCATTAGTCGAAACATTCGTTCGGTAAACTATGTCAGATGCCTTAATTCGGCCATTTCTTCTTAGCCTTCAAGGAACTAAGGAGAATATATCCTGAAATTTCCGGAGGACCCTCCTGGGGTCGAGAGGAAAGAATTGCAGTTTTTCGCGTACTCGAATTCCAAGTAATCAACCGAGGAGGGGTTAGGAGGACGAAATAGAAATTTACGAGGCCTCTAGAATTAAATGTTTAGAGAGAACGGGTGGTCTGGGGAATCGAGGCCGAAGACGAAAATGATTTATGGAAAGGATGCAGTTGAGTCCTGGGGGCGTGATCGACCACTTGAAATGGCGGCGATTAATAGCTTTTCGTCTATTTTCTTCTTATTCTTTGGGTTTCTTGAGACGTATAGAATCTTATTTTTTTTTTCTGCTAAGGCGATCCCACGACTTTCGGAAACTTGAAGCCTGCAAAGGAAGTCATCGAGGCCGTCCAGGAGAGCGTTGGATGTCAGCTGTACAATGGCTACGCCTCGAGTACAGGTAAATAGGCAAGGTAGCATTGTGGCTAAACCGTACAAATCTGTGACTGTTGACGAAGTGGTCTTCTATTTAAGGTTACCAAAAAGCACGCGAAGCCGTCGCTGAGTACAGCTCCAACGAATTCGTCAAAGTTGACCCCAAGGTAAAGTTTCCCGAGGGAACTTCCGAAGACCGTGACGTCAATCGAATACCTGTCGGGTATCTCGGGAGTTTTCCCTTAAGTCGCAAAAAGGGAATTAACAGAGTAAAAAACTTAATCGAGGTGGAACTGAAAAGTTCGAGATCCAGCCCGGGTACCTTCCCTAGAATCGCCTTCTAGGATAGAAAAAATCACATTTCTAACATTTCAAGCCCGTGTCTATTAATATCCTTTCAAAAATATAGGATTATCGTTAAATGGTCAGGTAAATACCAGAGCAAGTATTAGTACCGTGAAACGATCTCTGTAGACGAACCTCGTTTACGAAATAATATATAATTATCATACAAAGTGTCTAATCTACGGTGCTGCGGAAGATCTTAAGGAACCTCGTTTATAAGATTACAAACAAAATTAATTATTTGCCAGGAGAAGAGCGAGACTTCCCTTTGAAGAAATTAATTGGCCAGGGTCCTAAACTAAATAATCTAGATAATGTTGTATAGGTTTGTAGACAGCCACGAATTGCTCCATTTTGTCAATTTGTTTAGGCTCGCACTTATCGATTCTAAGTGATTTGTTCAGGAGACTCGATGCAATTTCAGAGGAGAACTTTTATTGACCGTTCGTCTTCGCTCTGCAGTGCTTTCAGGGTCGTACACCCAAGAGGGTTTCGAGCAATGACGAAAGGACCTTTAAGCGACTCGAGATATAACGTATACAGTTAAAGGCATGTAAAAATTTGCGAAAATCGGCTTTTTTGTCGCGACGTGATGACGGGGCTTGGTTTTGTTTCCCCTCGTGTGAATAAATTTCGTGCATCCGTTTCCACCATGAAACGGTTTTCCGTTTTTTAACTTCTGAAATTCGATGCTCGTTGTATGGTTTATTAAATTCGTACTAAAGTGTATACGTTGGTAAATCAGATTAACATTTAAAGTCAAGTATAAATTAGAATTTAAAGAATATTCAAGCAGAGAAATTCTATTTTGATTAAGAAGTTACTACAATAATTTTGAAAATGTGCTTTTATGCTCATAAATCCGACCAGTAAGGAAATAATTGTTTCCCTCGGGTCAATCAGAAGTTTTAATTGAACATTATTCCTGCGGCTCGATTGTGTTCCTCGGCTCGAAAAATAAGCGTGAAAAATGGCAGGGATTATTTCGAATTTGCGGCGATTTATTTTCTGCGTACAATACCGAAACTAATAAAAATATCCGCACAATACCAAAGTTAGTTAATGTTTCCCGCGAAATTGTGGCGTGCTCCGGTTTGATGCCACCTGCTAATGAGGGTCTTTGTTATACTAATGAATATTTTTTTTTTTCAGGATGTTATACTTTGCAGCGGTTGTTCCTGTGCCCTGGACCTCTGCATCACGGCATTGGCACGCGAAGGACAAAATATCCTGATTCCTCGTCCAGGATTTTCGATTTACCGAACTCTCGCAGAGGGTCTTGGAATCACCGTAAAATCGTATAACCTTCGAGTGAGTACTATACGTACGTACGTGAGTACGTAATCTCCTTAGAACAGAATTTCAACTAACGAAGAAACGTCAAAATCCGATCAACCCCGTTACCGGGCGATTTTCCCTTCTTTCAAAGATAATAATCAGAAAAAGAGTATTTAGATACCCCCGACTGCGTTCAAGTAAACTTCGTTATACTTTCTGAAGCCTACTTGACCCCGTGCTGATTAAAAGAGGGATCTCAATTTACAGGACACTTTTTTCTCACTTTGTCGGAAATTATTCAGTAATTATATAGCCGTGCTTCGTCTTCGTTTTCAACGTGGGCCATTGGGACCTGACGGTAGATTTAATATCGGAAGGTAAAACGAAATTTATCCGTTTCGTGGAAAATACTTTCGTACCTAAAGAACGTTCTTAGAGGGCGCGTAACCTCCGAGGTTCAATGTTTGCGGAATATTATTCCTCGTGTGAGGAATCCCGAAGGTAGAGTCTCGTAAATATGGATGTCCATCGTCTTGCAGCCAGAGCTGGGCTGGGAAATCGATCTGGACGATCTGGAAGCTCAAATCGACGAAAGCACCGTCGCCATCGTCATAAATAATCCTTCGAATCCTTGCGGATCTGTCTTCGGAAGGGACCATCTTCTGGACGTCCTCGATATTGCGAGGCGTTACTACGTACCGATTATAGGGGACGAGATATACGAGCACATGGTATGTAAAAGGCTTTCGTCATATGGTGCTTCCACATGGGAAGTATTCCCCACGAGGTATAGGGACCCGATAGCTCGAGGAAGCATATTATTCGGTAATAAACTTGCCTCCACGGGGGAAGAATTTTATGAAATACTTCTTGTCGGCAATATTCCAAATATCACTTTTTACATAAATATATTCATAGGGATGCGACAAGTTACCGCGCTTACGGATGGCTTTCGGGGTTTTATGTTTATATATCTGGAGTCCTGAAAATCCTTTCTTCACCTTTGTATTAACTATAACTCTACAATTTCTGTAACAACTTGAGCACAGATATATATAAAATGATGGCAGTCTCGCGAGATAGGTATAAATTTGTTTAGATGCAAGAAAGAACATAATTCATTTTTATTTAGTTCTTCAACACGAAGTTGAGGATCTTCCCGTCTTCTTTAACGGTACAATCCGCAACTTCATATTGGATATCCTAATTCATACCGTCAGTGGTGTCTTCAATTTTATGCGTCTGCCCAGACCTCATAAATTTTCTCACGCGTTTCCACAAGCCCATAAAAGTGCATGCTATTTAATATTGCAAATTTAATATCCGCGAAGGGTATTCTCTCTCTCTCTCTCTCTTGTTTTTCTTAAAAGAGAAATTTGCTACTTGCATCCCGAGTACCCTGAATCTGTAGATTATAGCTGAGAGCGAGTCCTTGAATTTCCGTTTACTTGGTACATATTGTGACGAATGACGGCGATGTGGCGATAAAGGACACTAATGTAGCGGGGCCGACTCGACCTTCTGGGTGAGCCGGACGAGCTGGCCATGGCACCGCAATCGGTGACGCCAGACCTGGACATGTTCCTCGAGGCTTCCTCGACGGCTTCGTTCTCGAAGCTGGGGTGACGAGCGGTAGCGCATGCGCGCGACCTCGGAGGGGTCGCCGATGTTGATACTCCGACCTGACGACCGGAGCCTCGCAACGCGTTACAGAAATTCGGCGAGCCCTCGAACACCTCGCCAAATATTCATCCCGAACATTCCTGCGAGTGCTCGAGAGCACTCCCGGGAACTCAGAAAATAAATGGATGATTTTCCTCGCGGAACATTGGGAGAGTTATGGATCGTTAAGGTGAAGTGAAACACGTCGAGGAACTTGATCGACGTCGATAAAGAATATTTTTATAAATGCCTACGTTGCCGACGTTTGTATAAAAATATTGACAGCTGTGTAGAATTATATTGGGTATTGTACCAAATGGCATACTCCACCTGTCGTTTTCGTACAATAATTATAAAGAAATCGAAGTAAAACTCCAGAAATCCTCTGGATTCATTGTTTCTGGGGCCCTAATTGACTGCAGAGGGACCCCCTGCGCCATTTGTGATTTCCAGGTTAATTAAATTTTCACTCCGAGACCTCGTATTACCATCAATTTAGCATAGAAGCGCATTCAACACTTTTTTTGCCTTTATCCCAATGAAATGCGAGTTTATCGCTTACCAGAGTGTTCTAAATTGTCGTAAAATTGTCCTGACCCTTTCGATTCTCATATCAAAGCATTCGATAATTGTATATTGATCGAAATATGAGAGCTCGACGCCATTTTGCTTCTCGTATGGGCTGAGTTAAAAATTTTTTCTTTTAAATCCAAATTTTGAATGTGTCAGGACAATTCTTAGATGATCAGGAGTGGTGTGTCAAAGTTTCGGACAGTTTGGTCTAATACCCTTAAAAAAAAGTGTTGTATTCGAATCGACTGATTTGAAGGGGGTTTCACTTCACCTTAAAAGACTCGACTAAAATCACTTAATAATAGGTTTGCTTTTCCCCTTCCCTGGGTCGGTGACAGTCGGACCTTGTATCTTGTAAAAAAAACGCGAAAGGGCAAGCTTCGGCCGAAATTTGGGGTCGTCGTGGCGTGGCCAAAAATTTATGACGTCACAATACATATATAGGCAAGGCCTTTAATTACAACCTGGACATGGATTTTCTATTTTCCGAACCGGGTCTATAATTAGTCCAAGAGGCTGCATTACCGTCGGTACTCATGCCCCAAATAGGCTTAAAGAGTCAGGCGCGTGGGAGTTACAGGGAAGTTTACGGGAGCCTGCAGGATGTTTACACCACGCGACTCATCCCGGGAACTGTCGTTGTGTCGAGGGACCGGGATCCCGGGATCCGGGATTATTCCGCCGTGGCTCTTGTTTTTACAGCGGGTATACTGGCGAGCCCGGTTCGCTCCTCCGTAATTTACTTAAGTCCCTCGAGGGTTGACGTGGGAACGGATCTAGGAATTTATTTAAACTCGAATTAGGTCTCCACATTGATGCACTCTTTCCTTTTTTGACCTATGGACGTAGGATATATGGACCCCGCATGCTGATCTGACCACGGAGGTAGCGGAATCAAAGAGGGAGAACAGAGGGGAAGGAAGTAGTCGGGCTTGCGGGCTCCTTGTATCTTACGTTCATGGTCAAAATGGAGATCCGACCATGGAGGCAGTAGAATCGAAAAAGGAGAAACAGAGGGATTGTTTCTCTTTTTCTCTCTTCTTGAACGTGAAACAGTTGCCCAGCGAAGTATGGAAACAACCTATCTAGCAGCAAGAATAGTTTCTCTATTCTCCCTCTTTCGGGACTGCTGCCTTCGAAATCAGATTCATGGACGTAAAGGGGATGGACCTTACAAGCCGATCTGACTATGAAGACAGCAAAAATGAAAGAGAGAAAACAAAGCGGCTATTTTCAGGCTCTTTCTTTTCCTTTGCGTGAAAGAGGTGCGCAGCGCAATATGGCGACAGTCTATTTAATAGCAAGGGGCAGAGAGGATAGCCTTTCTTCGTTGCCTTTGCAACAATATCAAGGTTAGGTTTAATGGCTCCATGTACCTTGCATTCATGTTTTAACTTTCAAGGTCCTCTTCGTCCCATTTATCTACCTAAAAATGTTACAGATCTTTCGATAAATATAATACCCACCCAACGATACGCCTAAATCTTGAGTGAAAAATATTGATTAAACTTGCGAATTTCAAGATTTAAATTCATATTAAAAATACTTAACTAGAACGAGTGGGTAGTGTTCTCTTTCTGGGATAAAATACTTAATTCTGTTAGTCAGTAAAAATGATGTCGAAGAAATTTGTGGAGGGTGGGGAGGTTAATTTTCTTGCACGTCGGCCCGTTTTCCTTGTTCCGTTCCTTTGCTGCAATTTTGGAATAGTTGGAGCGCCGGGGCTGGTTGATCGAATTTTCATTAAAAGCAGCAAGTAAACCGCGCCGAAGCGTTTCGTCTTTGAAAGGTTAATGTTCTTCCGGGTTTCTTGCACTTTGTGCTCCGGTTCATATAGGTCGTCTCGTAGAAGAAAACGGGTAGAAGGTTGCGGGCTAATCGGATTTATTCGGGAATAAATTCCTAAAGAACTTCGTTATTATCTCTGAGTCCTCGAATCGGCTGTGCCTTACTAACTGGGAGTCGCAATCAAATTGAAAGTTTCGAAATCCGCCTCTTTGGTTCCTACATGAGAGCACTCGCAAAATTGTCGTCACGGAAGTCCCTTCAATCGGTTCCACGTGCTCCTTGAAGGGCAGACAAGGATTTCCTAGAAAAAGAAATGAAAGACCCAGATGTTTCAGTATTTCCGCATGGACGAGGTTTATTACCCCAGGAATCCTCTCCTTCTTAGGAAAACAAATATTTTACGAACGTTTTTTAACGCAACCAAACAAACCAGCGAGTTCAGCTTATCAGTAATCCTTAGAGCATGCAAAATGTTAAGACACTTATAAAAGTTCTGCTTAACTCCAGTGGAATAATGATTATTTTAATGATTCGGAATAATTTTTTGGAAAATTCTTAACACGTTATCAGAATATACGAGGGAGCTCGTCCTTTCGGTGATCCTTTAGGCTTCGAAAATGTGATGGAGGTCGTGAAAAGGTCCTATTTAAGGTTAACCGAACGAAGAAAATTTATTCAGGTTTCCAGGATTACGTGGAAAGTGTCAGACATTCCCAATGTCGTAAGGCGAGAATTCCTTCTGCTGGTTATTTTTACTCTCGAACTTCGGAAATTGTTATACGCGAATATTTATGGATTTGGGAAAAGGGTCTAACTTTGTAATACGGTGTTACAATGCGTACTGGCTTCTGAGCCATAAACATTTATTTACGAGACGGATGTTCTTTCAGCTACATATACAGATTCTGGGTCAACATCGCGGTTGCGGAGGGTGTACAGACACACTGGGTACATACCGAGTACATGCGTCTACGTACTAGGAGGTACTCGACCGAGTCTCCTCAACCTGAGCAGACTCGGATTTGCGAATTTCAGCTTGCATATGGTTTTGTTAAAAATCTTTATGCGGTGGCAATATAACACACGTTAAATGCAATTGTTCTACAAATTTGCGATAAAACAATATGCACAATGGCGCAAGGGAGGTTAATTATAAAAATTCGATTATTTACGCGATATCTTCAATCATCAGTAAACCATTTATGAAGAATCGCACATTGCATATCAAATGATGACGACTTCCGACATACATTAAATGTAGTACTTACAGTATATAAACTTAAGGGAGAGAATTTCCTTCGATATTCGGGGAGCTGAGTTATCAAAAATTGGATTAGTACCTGCAATATTGTATTTCAGCAGCAAACCGATTTATTAGAAATTGCACGCTTTAAGTAGATGACATTCAATCCAATTTAAACGCGATCGTTATATAAATTTGCGATACAATATTCACTTCGATATTCAGAGGAGATGAATTATGAAAAATTCAATGATTAAATGCAATATTTTCTTTTGACAGTGAATGATTTAAGAAAAATTGCACGTTGTCGGTCGACTGGGTTTAGATTGCAATATTGTTGCAATTTTCTCGTTTTTTTTTTGTTTTTGACTGGGCGGGAATTAATTGCTATTAATGACTCATCGTCCGCTCGTTTAGCTTCTAGCTTGCCAATTATCAAGGCGAAATATCTGGGAAACAAGCAATCACGTTACTAGGTGCATACAAGCGACACCGTAAAGGTCACCACTCACCGTGCCAACAATATAGCGGCTTCGGATCGTGTCCGGCATGTCGGTCTTGTACTCACTCGTTTATTGCCTCGGTGACATTCCGCGATGGTAAAACAACGCGTGCGGTTCAGTGCCCGATCAGTACGTGGCAAAATAATTCCATCGATACCTGTTAAAAAGTCACCGAACTCGACTCTTCCTCAACCCTCTAGTGCAAGAAAACTAGAAAAAAACTGAAGATTCATAAAAAGACAATGGAACTAATTTCGGGAGAAAAAATTATATCAGTTCCATTATCATTGGTTGAGTAAAGGTGGTTACTCACATTTTGAATAATGAACTCCAAGAGCTCATTGTTAGGGTGAAACGCTACCAAGAAGGTAAATACAAAATTTCGCCGTTACTTAAATAAAGTTGTCTATCCCCGTTAAAAATAAATAAATGATAATATGGGAATAAAAGTGATTTTTGACTTGTCAACGGAAAGGCGACGTACAATTTGCGATGGGGAAGTATCCGGTCACGGATGGGATACGGTGCAGTATTTTCGATGAAACGTCCGGTACGATCCGTGCACGATACGGCGCCGTTCTGTTCCGTTTCCGACAAGTGAACGGTTGCATTGTACCTCGTATAAGAACATACAATATCGGAACCGTTTACTTTGTGATATCAATACGAGTAACGAGCGGGGACCTTAACCGTAATAACAGCTTGGCGTGCTCGCGACGTCACTCTTTCGCCGAACCATCGAGCTTGCGATCATATTTCTACTATTTTATGTTAATCACACCTTGCAGGTATTTCCGGGACGAACTTTCCACTCGTTAGCGTCTCTATCAACCGAAGTTCCTATCCTCTCGTGCAGTGGACTGACTAAAAGGTGAGCGGAAGTGTCACCCTCCTCTGGCAATGCGGACATAAGCCAACCTGTAATTTCAAGAAATATTGCATATTTAAACAAATCTTCATCCCCTATTTTAACGAAATATTCATCTATTCCGAAAAATAAATAAATCTGCAGCACCTAATGCATCGCTATATTTTTTAGCAGTACGAAAAGAGATTATTTAGGCGATTAAAAGTACTTTTTAAACGACAATTGAATCAATATCCGTTTACACTATCCTGAACAATGTACGATAGTCTTTGATTTTTATTTTGATATGTTGTAAGTTTGTTGGCGAGTAGGGTGTGTTATTTATTTCTTTACTTCGGGTATTAAATATTATATCATTTTCAGATTCTTAGTGCCGGGCTGGCGCATGGGCTGGATCATCGTACACGATCGACAGAATATTCTCGACAAGGAGGTAAACTTTCTGACCCGTGTGACCTGCCAAGAAACTCGAAATGCGTTTTCGAGTTGCGATTACGGACGCGTCGGGGAAGCTTTAGCGGCCTCTCGAGGGATAGGGAGATTTGATTAAATTTCGTTCATTTAACTTTTCTTCGCCATTAAAGTTCGTTCCCTGTCGCGGTTGTTTCTCGTTTTCTTAATTCTACTTGCTCGCCACTGCTTGGGAGAGGGAAAGCGAGGACAGGGAAAAAGAAGAGTTATTCCGAGACGGGCAGAACTTTAATTTCCCTCTCGCGACGTACCACGATATATTAACTGCACGCATGACTCCTTGAATTAGCTTTGCTTAACTTTTCCCTTAACGACCGGCTTGTCGGCAATCGTTACGGACAGACACCGGTGGACAAGAGTCGTTAAAAGTCTCTGTTAAAATTGAGACATTAAAGACGACTCGGAGGAATTTTTTTATATCTTCACTTTCCTTTCTCGGTTTCACAGCGTTTAAAGAACCATGTAATTGTTCCTTCGTAATACTTTTTATCCTTTTCGTGTTTTAGTCACGTTTATAAGATATGATGTCATTTTACGAGAAGAAATGAATTTGTCCGTAACATGTACATTTATGTTTGCCTTGAAAATTCAGTTATTTAAAACTGTAATTTCATAGTATATAAAAGGTTTTAATAAATGTAATAGAAAACATAGATTTTAAGTAAACGCTCGCGTTGATAAATGCACTTTCGACTGGTGCGGATGTAAATGATTGCATCTGTCGGATAATGAGGGACCGACAGCTGTCGTTTCGTTTCATCTGCACTTAGACTATTATTTGATGTTGGGAAATTTGACACGGTAATATTTAATTATGTCCTTTCCTTTGTATATTTAAGTACACGTAAGTTATATTCTCTTAGTGGAGTCAGCTGCAAAGCAATTTATTCAATCGCCTCGACTAATCGGAATTTAAATAGTCGATACGCGTTTAATTTTATTCCTGTTCATTGTTTCTGCATTTATCGATCATTTTATTTCCAGATTCGGAAAGCTCTTAACTGTCTTAGTCAAAGGATTATCGGCAGCAATACGATAGTTCAAGGAGCATTGTCTGCGATATTAAAAAATACGCCGCAAAAGTTCTTCGACGACGTCATTAGTACGTTATATGTGAGTATAATATACCTTTAAAACTAATCTAAACAACTTCGGGTCCTTTAAAAATTACATAAAAGCTCCCTCAAATTAATCCTTCATTAAAACTCCATCAATCACAACAGAACGATTAAAATATAATTATCCTCGCCTAAATTCATCAAACTCGCGCCATCGGTTTCGACAAGAAATTCTCTTTTTATTTTCATTATTTCACTGGACTTTCAGATACCTTTTGCATATTAAAATATGTAAAGCAAACCAAGGATAATTCTTTTGAGAAATGAAAGTTACGTGACTCCATTGAATAAGAAAATTAACAAAATCTTAGGAAAAACAAATTTCACGTTGCTAGCTCACATTTACACCTTTTTTATGCCTCTTTTTGGCGTTTTACTTAAGGAAAATTTGCCAAATATTCTCGGCTCACAGGAACGATCTCGAGGGTGCTCGAGTTCGCGTTTCAGTCTAACCCGAGAGTGTCGGGCTGATTGAGTGAATTGACAAAGTGCGGGGGCCAATTGTGAATTAGCGAACAGGCAGAAAAGCGAGTTTCCGGCGCTACGCACACGTGCAGTGTCGTTGTCGTTGGGTTGTTGGGTTGTCGTCCCGTCGTTCCGACTCGGGTTCGAGTACCGAACGAAGGGATGCTCAAACGCGGGACAAGAGCATGAAATTAATTTCGGCCGGGTTAATATTAATATCTGGATGCGTTCGGATGCGTTGTATTGTTCCTGGAGTTATGTCTGGCGGTTGTGTCCGCTTTACGCGCATCCGAGCCCCAATAATTCCGCGAGTTTGGGAATGTACCGAGCGAATGTTTGCGTGCACTAATGCGCGAGCTCCGGTCCTTATTAGATCTCGATTTACATTCCCGAAATAATTTTCTCCCAGCAAAATCTTGATTTCGCATTAAAGTTCTTTTCCTTCCAGAGACACTCCAAGTTGGCCTACAACTACATCGTCAAGATCCCTGGACTGAAGCCAATAATGCCTGATGGAGCCATGTACATGATGGTAACATTTTTTATTATATGTCATTAATTACCCTCATCAAGGTATATCAATACAGCATATTCTTGATTTAATTATTGCGCCCCTCCCTTTCACGTCTGTGTAATTTCGATAATAGCAGTTAAACGAGCAGCATTAGTCTCCTGCTGAAATACTCAGCCCCGAAATTATTTTCTTGCAATTGACTCTTACGTGATTATCTTAATGGCTAAGTTATTAGGCTGCATTAGAAATATTAACATTGGGTGGTACCAGTACCCGACACATAGATCAAATACGTGCTCGCGATTCCTTCGGGCACCCCAATCCCGGGCTCAGAACGTATACGTCCATCTAATCCATTATTACATATCTCAATGCGCAGGTTTACATAGATCTTGACTGTTTCCTGGAGTTCAAATCCGCTCCTGAGTTCGTGCAGCGTTTACTGGTCGAGGAGTCCATCTTCTGTTTGCCGGGCGAGGTGAGTCACTTGTTAACGTCATTCCTAGGGATCACGTCACGGCGCAAAGGCCCATCTTCGGAATGCCTAATCCTAAATTTATTTCCTCGGCTTCCAGTGCTTCGACTACCCGTCGTACATGCGATTGGTAATTACAGTGCCGGAGGACATGCTAGAGGAAGCCTGCAAAAGGATCGAAGAGTTCTGCGTCAGACACCATTGCAAGACCTCGCAGGACATCCTGAGGAACTCTTTGCAAGGAATCGCGATACCATATTGAGAGAACGTTTCGAACAGGGTCTAGGCTCAATTCAATGCTTATAGTAATTTATGTATACACGCCCTCGTGATATCGCACTTGTACATACGCAATGTTTCGGTACCCAATAAGAGCCTTCTCGCAGTTTTTCCACCCTTTATCCTGATGTAAACGAACACCCACGCCGACGTAATTTCGTAAAACGCGTTACGCCCACGCACAGGTGCTCGCTTTCAAGTATCCTGAAACCCGACTAAGAGGAAAACGTAAATATACCTTCGGTTATGTACCTCCTGTGCAAGGAAAGTAATCGCGTCTCCCCTGGAAGTAATTACCTCAGGACATTGTTCCTCACTTGATTAGACTTCGCCCGCTCGTCCGAGAAGCACTTATAAAATACGTTAATTGTTAACTTTTTCCTACTCTTTTTCTATATCGGAGTTATTATTTTAGGTACGAATAGTTGCCCTTGTGCAGTACGAGATGGATCAAGAGGGAGTATGATTAAAATCCCATGTAATGGGGAAATTATACAGGGATATGCAGAATTGGGTATATATAATGTATATATAATTCATGAGTAAATAGGTAATATGTGGATAAATTATATACGTATAATGCTGTTTTACGCACATATTATGGGTATGAAGATGAATGGTGAATACATTATATCATCTCAAGTTTTACCTTCAGTATATAAACAGTACTTCTGTAATTTATTCTGCACATAGAGGAAGGAACACGTTTAATCATTTAAATGGTTGCTTAATTTGTGTAAATATATGTTTTTACAGATTTAGCCGCAGTGCAGGTGATAACATATTTTATAATTTTTTTTAAAGATCAGGTCCTTGTTAGCCGTCAGTGACGTAATTTTCCACGCGCTCTTTTCCATGTTATCCTTTTATTAACAGGGGGAGAAGCCTTCGCATACGCGAATAGCTACCTTTAGACAAAATAAAATAGACTGCACGAGGGAGGGGTATAAATAGAACCCCGCATATTCCACGTTGACAATGAGAGAAAGAAATAACCACTCGCAAGTCCCTTTTTTTTCCTCTTTATTTTCCCGACAACCGTGCGCGCGTAACAGCACCGTGGAATAAACAATCGCATTCAGATGTTTCACCCAGCTCGGAACACGCGATAATCTTGATTCGTAAAGCCGGAAAATCGAGCGTCGAACAGTTTCCATATTTTCCAATTTGAAAACGGAAGAAAAAGGAGGGCCTTTCCCGTTCGACATTTCCCCTCGTCGCGCGCGCGCGCGATTTGTATTTTTACTTTCAATCGGCATTTTTTTTTCCCCCGCCTTTTTGCTTTCGAACCGCCGGGCTGCATAAAGCGCTGCAAACGTTTCCCGATTTCGTGCAAAGAGAAAGTTTAATTTTAGCCTCGGAACGGGGGCTCGGTGCACGTGAGAGAAATGACGTTCCGTACAAAGCAGAGTTCAACGTACATAAGGGCCAGACGTAAATAGAACCCCGTACCTTATACACGAAAGAAAGGACCAGTTGCAGAAAGCGATTTTTTTCCCCCTCAATTTTCCCTCGCTACTGTCCGAAAGGTACAATAACTTTTCAATGGAATTGTCTTTTCAGTTTTGCCGCCGTCACGCGCGTGCCGTGCTTTCCGAATTAACCGGGAGGAGTGCTTATTGTACTTGAAAGAGGATCTCAAGTGGTGTTTCGTGCTCTCTACTTGAATAAAATATAGACATCTTACAAACATAGACATTTCCTTTTCTCCGGGCTTTTTATTTAACGAAAGAAATAATCGTGAATGCAATAAATCCCAGTAGAGTTATTTCCCATGTGGAATTATTCTGAATGAAATTAATAAAATTCTACGGTCTTCATTCACAAATTGAATGCAATTTTGTAGGAAGGGACTTTTTCATATATACTTCATTTTGAAACTTAATATTCATTGCGTTATTTAGACGATTATAATTGAGTAGAGTCAGGTAAGTCAGTTCGTACTTTCATGTGGAGCAAAATTGAGATGTTATATAATGTTCATTATTTCTTTTCTGTTGTAATGTACGGTGTACGTATTTTTTTTTTTTTCCTAAGGATATACGCGAAATTAAGTATATCTACGTGGACGGTTCCATGTGGTATCAACGAGTGAATTTGCATGAGTATCGTAGATTCGGTTGTAATTCCGTGTAATGTACGCCGAGGTACATTGAAGTTACGTATGAATATTACTGATTTAGATTGGATTTCCCGCGATATGCGTTACCATGAATATTTAATGATCAAACACACATTGCCGCAGTTAATCCAGGATCCCAGGAATATCTGCCTGTTGATGCTAATGTGAATCCGTGAGTTCACTTTTTCTCGGGAAGCGATAATTTTACTGATTGGAAAGCGTAGCACAGTTTTTTTACTGCCTGAAAAAGTTCACTTCTTTCAACTACAAAATATACGAGTACATTCATTAAAAATGGAACACAGCGTGTTCCCCGAAACGAATTCGCTTTTTCGAGAAAAAAAAAATCTCCAATTTAATAATTCACTGGAATATTTATTTCACAGAATCTGAAATTAATGGTTAAAGTAAAAAATAGTGCGAAGTGATTTTCGATGGGAATTAAAATTATACTACAATTACAGATTTCAATTGTGGTATACAACAAGTTTTTGAATACGTCTATAAAATCCTTAACATAGAGGAATGATCAAATTGTTTAAAAATCGGCGGTGAATTTATTCTCGGATTTATAACCGTAAACATGGAATTTATTTTATTACTACACTATTGGAGGCTTAACGTTATTTTCAATACCTTAGTTTACAATTACTGTTACTTATGGTGGTCCTTCGTTTTATCCCGATATTATTTTAGAACGCCTCTATATATATCGCCGTAATTGGCTCGCAAATTTCGAACGAGTGGTTCGTTTAGCAGAACTGCATTAATAGGGAATTAAATTTGAACAAACGACCTGGCTTTATCGGTGTGAGGGGAAAGTGTGTCGCGCACATGCGCGCACAAATTCGCGCCTTTGAAAAGAGCTCCCGTACATAAAGAAGAGGCGTAAATAGAACCTCTCGTGCGCCCTCGTAAGGAGGAATAAGGAGGGAGGAGAAAAGGGGGGAAAAAATAGGAAAGAAAGAGAACATGGAGAAAAATCGTCATCCTCCCGGAGGCAATCGTGCGATTCATCCTCGATCCCCTCCCGAAATTATTTCCTGGAAATGTAAATATTTTCCCGTTCTTCGATGGTACCGAGCAGCTCCCATCGATATGAAACCCGCCATTCAATGCCGAATTTCTTTGAAAAATAGAAATGTGCAAATACAACAACGGAAGCTTTGTCCTCTCGTAAAATAATTCCAGATAACTGGTTTTCTCGCTCGTTCCAGATTTTTCGGAATTTTTCGCGAATAATATTTTTTTCACTATAAAGAGGAAATCCCCTTTTTTTCTGTTTGCTCAAAGTGCCCTCGCTTAAGGGTGGTGCATGACGAGGAAAAGAGGTGTAAATAAAATGCAACAATCCACTTTGTATTGGTATTGCTAATTTTCAACCGTTTAAATGTTTATAAATGTGCATAAGAAAGGAAGAGTGAGAGCATAGTTTGAAAATGGACGCTCATTAGGAAGGTAATTAATTCCACGGTATTGTCTATGACAGTCTTAAATGAAAATTCATTAATATGCTACTCGTGGTGTTCACATAATGTGTATAGATGAGTACTAGAAAAAGAAACAGAAGGGCCCATACGTATGTACTTTCGTATACAGAGTCATTAAAATAGTTGCAGGAGCATTTTTTCAGACGGTTTCCTCGCGGTAATGTGTATGCGGTATATGTACATAAACGTTAAAAAGAATCTCATTTTCTGTAGCGGGGCATAATTGAAAAAAAAAGTAAAGCAAACATTGCGAATGCCACCTCGGGCATATCGGGGTTATTAAACACATTGGGGAAAAATATCATTCCCACGGTTGGACTTTCTTTATCACCGGCGAGGTCCATTTACGTTCGTGTCCAGCAATTATTACGAAATCCGGCGTGTCGGTATGTCGGTCGCAGCCACGCCGTGAAAATGCATCGGAGTGATAGAGGAATGGGATAATAAATAAAATTTCGCGCGTGGCGTAATTGGGCAAAAAAGGGAGAGATCGAGGGAAAATTATTCAGGAGTATTTCCGCTCATTGTTGAAATTTCATCCATGGGATTTGTGGTGCTGTCCAGACGAGGGTGAAAATTTCCATCTGTTAACACACCGCTTGGGGCGATGGCGCGTCGCGAATGCGAAGGAAAGACGGAAAAGCAGACCGCGGGAGAAAGAGGGGAGAAATTAAAAGAGCGAGATGGGGTACAGCGCTAGACAGGGCCAGCCGAATCATACATCTCCCATCCCCGTGGGGCTCTTATTTTCACTGATGACTGTACAGGGCCCATTGTAACCGTACACCCTATAGGTGTAGGTACAGTGCCTCTACTGCTCATTATCGCATACCAACCTACACATTATAATCCTTGGTGATACTCGGCGCGGTTGAGCACTGCTCCCATCACCGAAGGGGCATTTGTAGGTGCAGCTGAACAAACTGCCTAGTCGGAATCGCCGATTACGATTTGCAATTACGGCCTGGGTTAAGAAGAGGAGGACAGGTGCATAAGTGCACCGGCTGCAGCAGCGTTGCAGCGCGAACGGGGTTTCGGAATTTTTCTGAAAGGAAATTGGGTGGATTGCAAAATTGATTGAGATAATTTCATGCTTCGGGAAGAGTGAACTTACCCGATGCAGCATCCTGAATTAAGAGGTGTATACGAAGGAGGAAGAAGGAAGATGAAAATGAGCAGACTCCGTTTCATCGTTGTGGCTGCAGATGACCGAGGCAAGATTAAGGGTAATTGTCTAAGGATATGGGGATTTTGTTTTTAACGAAATGAGAAAGTAACGGGAGAGGAAACGAGTGGATTTGGACTTAATGGGGTAGTTTGTTTTTCTGAAAGTAGCGGAAGCGAATTTTGAAGCGCTATATAGACGTTCTTGGAAGGTTGGTTGCTGGCGCTTCTAAGGCGGTCAATAAACGTCGGAATTATTGCCCGAGAGAATCGTTACAAATGGAATGCCGCCGAGCAGATATTTCTCCTCTGAATGGCGCATTTGTTTCTAATTTTCTAAATGGTCTCACTTCGCGACTCGTTATTGGACTGCGGAAAATGCCGGGAAACGTATCGGTGACTAGGGGCTGAGGGTGTCTCGTTTTCGGCCCATTCAATGGGAAACTTCTGAACCAGACCATGCATCGCATACGTCACAATGTGTAGAAATTCTTTCTCGTTGAACAGCCATTCAGAAACGTAAAAGTAACATTTCTACATTTAATTTCTCACCACTCAAGTCGTCCTTGATAATTTCTATCTGTAACTATATTTAATATCGACATTTTTTGGACCTTGCCGGAGTGGAATAAAATATTTCTCATGTGCATGCATTCTCGTAGAAAAGGACTGCCTGTATAATAAATAAAGATGCGTTTTAAGGTTCTTTTTACACACGAAAAAAATCATTCTTAGATGACGGCGAGCAGCAAAGGCCACCTCGTCCTTTGGAGGGAAGTACGTCCTCCTGGTCCTGAAAGCATCTGAATTATAGAGTCGTCTGAGTGGACAGAGTAATCGAGCCCAGACTATGGTCCACCCTTGAAACAAGGACGAACCCTACACCATAAAGGTGAATGGGAAAGAGAAAAGAAAAAAAATAACACGGGGCATGAAAGCAGCGTGTGTGAATGGAGAATAAGCGTGGAGCAGATTACTGCACTTACAGGTCATCTGCAGATCTTTAGCCTTTATTCATTGATCCACCGTTGACCTGGGGGTGGGAGTAGAAAATGGAAGCGAATGAACTTTTCATTTTTGGACACGTATCACTGACGCTGTATCCCGATTCTAGAATTAATCATTTTAAAATATCTTCCTAAAGGTTTGAACGTGCTTCAATGCGGAAGGTACTAGAAGAAGGACGCGTTTCGCAACATCATTACTTCCACTTTCATTTGTACCTTCCTTCCTATTCATCGTCGTTTTAATGCGTGGAATGAAAGGAAAACCAACCTTGGGTAAATTGTCGATAGCAATTTACGGAGGTACACTTGTCTAAAGAATTTTTTTTACGTCCGCCGGAAAATTGTACTCATATGCGGATAGCAGAAGAGATTACGGACGGTGAGGGTGGAAGTGGCATGTTCAGAAGCAGGAAAAATGAGGTAATTTTATATATAATAAGTAGTAATTGATGGGGGGAACCAGAGGGGGCAAGATTTACGAGGAGAAACATTAGAAGTTGAGGGCCGCGGTAAACGGGAAATGAAAGTACAGCAAATGTAAAATAAAAGAAACGTCTGCGGGAGAGGGGAATAATGGAAAAGTATATTTAACTTCGACAACAAGAAAGGGTACTGCGGAGGAATAAATCTGCTTCGTTGCCAAGTCAACGGGTCGTTTCTCTCGCCCTGGAAGCGAGGATTTACCTGTAACGAGGCGGTAAAATAATCATGGAAAGAAGTAGCACTAACGCGATTCGTCTTATGAATGGGTTCCGTAAACGATTTACTTTTTAGAGTCTGAAAAATGTACATCTCGCTTGCAATTCCTAACGTTTCCTTCCCCATACAACCACGGTCCAATAAATGTTAAACCTGCATGGACATCATTTAAAGAGCATTAAACCATTTGTGACATAAAAGTAAGTACCCGCCAAAGCATTTGAGGTTTCTTCCATTAACCAACGAGAAGGGAAAATCTAATCTAAACGTTTGTTGGAATAATTGAACGTTACTTTTTGCTTGGCATTTAATCCCTTTAACGTCAAGTTCCTTTTATTGCGCTCTTGCTCCAATTCCTTGAAACAACCCCGGAGTCAATCCAGCGAAAAGAATTAGTGGGACCTCGAATTTCGGTTTCATTGCCGGAGTGAAATCCTGAAAAATCTACCGAAAGGGTGATTATGCCCCGTGTAATATCGGAAAAATGATTAATTATCCAGGAGTCGCAGAATTTTCAGAAATAACCTTCTTTGCGATCGACTGTTTACGTCGGATATATCCTTCCTTTCAATTCTCCTAGAATTAACTTCCGGCTAATTTTTATTCATTCGAACCCTCGGATTTAGATTTCGATCTCCGCAACGCCGTGGGGCAAATTCCAGGACACGTGCTAGACTCTTAACAAAGGGTGTACCATTACCCGCGAAAGTGACTGGCTTTGAGTCGCCCCCTTGCACGGGCAGCCACCTCGTCCTTCCGTAAACGCGTTACCCCTCGAAGACCAGCGGATGACGTTCGGCGAAAGGACGCCCTTTTCTCTTTACTCGGTGTCCTGTCACCCGAGACGACGTCGAGGAGCGGCGCTTTCCGTCGGGGCGCCCAAGCGCTACAGGACAGACAACACCCAGAAGCCACCCCTGGCCAGGGGTGCTCCTCCTCGTGCGCCCCGAGTGCCCATGGGGTGCGCGTCCGAACGACCCACTGCGCATGCGCCCGCGGGTACAGTTTACGCAAATAATACTTATACCTGGCCATTCCGAAATTTCGTAAGGTGTTATTAAGAGTTAAAAGCGTGAAGCGATATTGAGCGGTAAAGTACGGGGTGCGGGTAAAGAAGAGCGTTTACGCTTCCGCCTGCGGGTACAGCCAAGGATAATAACACTTTCACCTGGTAACTTTGAAATTTCGTAAGCCGTTGTTAAGAGGCACCGGCGTCAAGAGGTATTCAATTTTTTACTCGCCTCGTGAACCTCATCGAGGAGGATAGAAGCGGCAGAGGAAATTATGTAATTATACTACTGTACCCCGCTTTGTCTTAAAGGGTGCATTATTATGGGATACCTTATGTTAACGGATGTTTGTCTTAAGAGGTTGGTGAACTTTCGGAATTATGTAATGTAGGCGTCTTGCAACACGCGGTTCGTTTGTAACCACCAAACTGCTAATTGCCAATCCGTGGAGAGTCCGAAACACGTATAAATCATCCTTCTTTTTCATTTAAAAAGGACATGTATTAGAGTTAACTTCACGCGCAACGCTTTTTTCAAAGAAAAGGTAGAACCCCGGGCGTAACACCTATTCCCTAATGGTCCTTGGATAATCTCCTTTCTTTTCAGAGAATACGCGCGTAGTCCTAATTGCTTTCATTTAGCTTAACTTTTACATTCACCCTTATTAATTTAACGGCGAGCACAATTCAATTCTAAATAGAAAATTGAAAACAAGCGTGCAATTAACGTTAACCATTTCGATGCCTGCGCAATATTGAATTAAGAACTCCACGTAAATAAAAGAAAACCGTAAAAGTGTGACGATTGATACCTCTTGACATTTGTCAATAACTAGCCCAAAGAAATATAATAAAACAAATATCAAAGTAAATTGGACACGCGTCGTTTCTATCAACAAAACACGCGATCAGCCTCGTTACATAAAAGCGTTAAAAGTTCTTGTAACAGGCAAAGTCCGAATTTCCAATTCCTGGAAAGTCTACAACGCGCAATAAACCGTCACTTAACACATTCGCGACCGGCAAATTTTTTCCGTTTCAAATACCGAGTACCGGCGAAAATATTGAAATTCGGAAACTGGTTGCCGCAAACTTGTATCCTGCATCGTCATGGACGTGAATTCACGTCAGCGGTCGCGTTAAAATGCACGTGTTAAAATGCACCTTTAATGAGGAGCAAATGCCGAACCGGCAATCTACGGAGACCCTGAAACACGAATAAACCATTATTCGATCTTCCTGTACACGCGGTCACCCTGCCCCCTGAAGCGTGTCCGCGGAGTTTGCGGACCGCATCGAGGGGTGTGCGTGACTCGTGCTCTCCGTCGCGCCCCCTCTGGCGGAGTACGCGTGCGCCCGCGGGCACGCGCTGCGTCTCGGGTTCTGGGGGCACCGGTGGGTGCGCACTGGACGGGGTGCACCGTCTGCGCATACGCCGCGCGCATTCCGCGCACCGTGCTGCACCCTGTTCGCGTAGGTGGGTGCGCACGCGTGCATTATTCAGGCGCGAGGGGAGGGGAAGGAAGGTCTCGGGCGCAGCTCGGTTGGGGTACCGCGAAGAGGGTCGCGCCGGTCGGCGGGGCGAGGGGACGACCGTGGGTAAGAGGGCCACCTTTTGGGTATGTGGGTGCTCTTTCGAGAGGCGCCGCCGTTTGTGTGGACCGTATACGATCGTCGACACGTTGGTTCGCTCTTCCCGGGTGAACCCCCACCCGGGGTCGCGCTTCCTCGATTCCGCCGCTCATGACCGCAGCGCGCCCTGTACGACCGAATTGTTGGCCTCCGGACTGCTTAGACCTCGGCGTTTGTAATTCGTCTCGGGCATTTGTTAGAGAAATTAGAGCGTTAGATGGAACGCTGGACGATTCGTTGCAGGTTCCATTCCACCGTTCGGGAGAACATGGAGACGTTAGGAACTGAAAAATTGAACCGAAACGGTGAATTCTTTGTTTCCATTGAATTCCAGTCAGGGAAGATATATCAAATCCGTATAAAGTTGACGTGAGATTCAATCAAGGCAACGAAATGCTTCGAACGATCTTAGGCTCTTCAATTCTTCAGGGCATCGGGTCTATATTTACATTCAGGAAAGGGATCGAATCTTCCTTTCGCGGGATTCGATAACGACGAGTGGCTTGGTATATTTACAAACCGAACCGTCGGGTATCGGGATATCGGAAGGTTCAATTCTACCCAAAAGTCACACCGAACCTGTCGCCGTTAGCATTGGCATTACGGTCGTCTCCTCTGGCGACGCTTTTCGACTACCCAGGAAAACGATGCAAAATAATAATAAGATGTCCAAAATGATTTCCAACCAGTCGAAGAAACGGAACCGAAAAGGTCTCCCTCGAAAATTTATAAACCTTCATTCCCGCCCACGTGAATCATCCCCACTTTTGGACGGCATCGTTATCGAAAAAAATTCCGACTCTCTGAGCGCCACCCCCGGCCGCGGGTTCGCGTAGCTGCCGCTCAGGGCGCCAGCGTCGCGGGGCCGCGGGGTGCGCGTGCGTGCGGGGCGAGGGTTGGTGGAGGGGACGGCGCGCAGGCGGGGAGGTTCGCGAGTGGTGGGGAGTCGGTCCGCCGCTCGGAAGAGCCCTACCGAGTTTGATCCAACGATCCGGGCGGCTCGTTTGGGTAGTGGTCCGCGCCCCACAGCCGCGTCAACTCTCTCCGGCCGCACCGCGGCGGGTCTCGTGCGAGAGCGCACGGCGAGCGCATCGAAGCGCACAGCGAGTGTAGACTCTCCGCGCCGCGAGTCGGGCTGCGCGCCCGCGCCTGCGCAGCGCGCCGATTGCGCCGGCCGCCTGCCTTACCGGCCGAGCTGCCGGTCGAGCGCGGACGAGAACCGAGGAGTGGCGAGAACGCGTGCGAGCGACGGAGAGGTTAGGGTGAGCGGCCAGACGAGGACGGCGACACCGCTCGGGAGACGAGCCGACCTCGGGAGTGCCGCGGGACGAGGACGCGCGAGGTACGTCACGATTATTGTCTATCGACGAGCGGCCATTTGTCAATGGGCCGGCGCTCTCGGAGACGCCGTGCCGCGCGTACGATGTAGGTCCCGGGGCAAGGACCCGGCGCGTCCCCCAGGACGACGGGGTGAGGGTGGACCGGAGTGCACCCCCGGACGGCGGTCCACGACGATGACGGTTGCCAGGTCGGGCACAGGTGTTCGGGGCTGGGTCATCCGAAGTGGGGAAATGGCTGGAAAAGGTCGACCGAGGTCGGGCTTTCGATCGGGTGGCCGAAGGGGTTGTGCGTAGGTGTAGTCGGGGGCGAGAGAGAGAGGCTGAGGTGAAAAACTGGTGCAAAGACCTCTCCTCGGGGTGAGGTGCTCGAGGACGGAGAAGGGTGGAAGTTGGTGCTCGCTCTTGGGTGGAGCCCTTTCGGTGGAAGGAGGATCCGGTGTACGTGCCGGACAGGTGAATAGGGGTTGTTAGGGCTGTTTGGACGCGGAGAATGGGTGGGTAAGGGCTTGTGTTGGCTTTTCGAAACGTGGAATGGTGGAAAGGGTTTTGTGCAGGGATGGCCTCTTTCGGAATCCCGTAGAACGTCAGGTAGGGGTTAATAGTTCGGTGAAGATATTTGCGGGAAGTGTCGCTCCGGATATGGCTGGAGGATGGAATCGGGTTCTTCGGCTGGTGTCCCAATTGGATTACGCTTTACGACCCATTCGGTTTATGGGATAATGGATTACGTATCGGGTAATCTAGGTGCACGGGTGCCGGTTGTCAGGAAACGAGTGCTTAGAAATCATTGCTGTAACGTTGAACTCTTCGTTGCTTGGACGAAGCTACATTTCATTCAGAAGTAGAGTCACTTGGGAAGGTTAATCTAGTCAAATGTAGGAAGCTAGGGCAAAGACCTCGTTCCAAGGACGTCGGTGTAATGTCGCAAAGGCATCGCGGCAGAGCGTACTCTTCTCTGGCGGTAACCCAAGGTTCCTCGATACCTATACACCCCGGAACCAATCGTGCGGAAGGCCTAGGTAGACATTGTAACGATCGACACAAATGTTCGGAGGTGAATAACCTGGAAGTGGAGAGTCGTTGCAAGAGGTCTTTGGATTGGTCGTCGATTGGGTGAAGTCGGACAGGGTGGAAGTCTTTTACCGACACATAGAGCCATAGTCGATAGAGGAACTCGGTCTTGTCAGATCGTTAGATACTTCCGAGGGTCTGGGAAAGTGGCACAGGGTAGAAAGAAAACGCGAGAAAGGGATCTAGCGTTGCGTCGTTGGATCATCCTTGATCCTGAGGTTCTCCGAGATGACGTTCGGCACGAACGCGGATTGGATTAAGTGTTCAGTAGTTAACTCGCTATGGACCGTTGCGGGAAAGAATCCTTCCGCTGATCCTTAAGTAAAGAAGAGAAAAGTGGAAATCTACTAACGCACAGAGGCCTAGCCGATGGAGACATGGTATTGTCAGATCGTTAGATAAGTCAGAAGATCTAAGAAAGCGAGACAGAGCAGGAAAAGGATCTGCGAATGTGGTAAAAAGCAGGGAAAGGATCTAAGAAAGTGGGGCAAAACGGGAAGAAACCGCGATACGAAACCAACACGCGGAAAGGGTGGAACATTGTATCCACTTTGAATTCTTGATCCTGCGGTTCACTGGGATGGGACTTTCGATAAAACTGCGAATTGGATTAGATCTTCTAGGGCTAAGTCACTTATGGTGCGTTACCGAAGGAGATCTTTCGTTCGGTTCTCGATTGGACGAGGTCGGATTTGTTTTGCTACCACACAGAGCATAGCTGATGGAGGATCGGTCTAGGATCTGTAGAGATTCGTTAGTGGATCTAGGAAAGCGGATTTCTAGGAGCAAGAACCAGGCGGAAAGAAATCGAGAAATGGCGCGCGGATACGCAGAAAGGGCGGAACGTGGCGTTCCTCTTGGGTGATTCCTGGGAGCTCATGATTCACTGCGATGAGAGGTTTGGTAAAACTGCGGATTGAAATGGGCGTTCAGTAGCTAACCCGGTAATGGAGCGTAGCTGGGAGAGGTCGACCCAGCTCGCGCTTTCGATCGGGCGAACGGAACACGGGGTGGGTTACCTCCGGGGTACTTCCGGGGCACCTCCGGTACCGATGTTTATACACGTACACCGTTGTGTAACTGCGGGCAGTTGTGTCATTGGACAGGCTCGTGTTGGTGAAAACAATTCGCGTGGACGTATCGAACCGATGTAGGGATTTGTCGTCATAAAACGGATACTTTCATGCAAGTATTGGGAGGCATGACCAAGGAAGCTGGAGTCGTCAGCAGTCTATAAAAAAGATGTCCGTCAGGTATCGTAGGAGTCCGAGTTGAAATTTTGGTTCTACTTTGAATCTACGTAAGCTAAGTAAATCCTCTTTTGGTCCAACTTCACTCTTTAAGTTGTACTCGTACGTCCTATATAATACGAATTAGATCCTACGTTAGGTCTAGAAGTAAGAGAAATGGAATCATCGGACAGTTCTACGGTCTGATGTAAGACCTCAATTATACAGAAGGACTTCTGCCTTATATTATCTTGAAACCCCTTTGAGGTCTATAATTAGAGGTTCCAAGTAGGATCAAAATTTCGGTTCGGACTCAGGAGCATCGATGTAGATCGTTCAAGAGTCACGAAGGTAAGTTGACCTAGGACTTCCATGTGGTTGAAAAGAGCAAGTCGCTGAGTCAGTTTCATTCTCGTTCATCGTTACACGTATCGCGCGGTACTCTTATGGGTGAATGGTTGATAACGAGATCTGGGAAGCAGGGACACGAGAGATAGACCCAAGTCCATTTGATGTTCTGGTTCATGGTCGCATAAAATCAGGGGTAGAATACCGCACGTCTCCCCATGTGGTTGATAATTAGGTGGGAAGACGTTAGAATGAATATTGGGGTGCTCCTCTCGTACAGGCGTCTAAATGCAGTGATAGTAAGATAAACGCTGATATTACAGGGTTTAGACAGTGGTACACGACTCCATTGAGGCGAGGGGTAATTACATATGCCGTTTCACCGAGAACTATTCGATACACAGCACCAGGCTGGGTTAACTCGGGTCACAGGAGGGATGGTTGGTACGCCGAGGTCGTACAGGCACGGGTACAAGTGCAGACAGGTGTGCACAGGTGTAACGGGGTGAGCCACCCCTCTGGAGGATAACCAAGAAAGGTCGGACAAGGATTATCGCGATCGGACATCTTGCGCTGGCTGGGCTCGGGTCAGAAGAGAGTTGATGCTCGGAAGGTCAACCGGTTGTTTACTAAACTGTGCGAGAAGTACAAAATAGCATCCCTTTATAGTAGTCCGCAATAACGGCGCTCGTGGGGACGCGAGTAATAGTCGCTGTCAAGGGCGAACCAGAGCATGACGGATTTTCACCCGAGAAGCGAATACTTCTTGAATCTTCCTTTTTAATAATGAACGTTCATTGGGATAACGGCTACAATTTGTCCCAAGGGAGAACCTATTAACCTTTCTGTTAACAATTTTCTAACGTCATAATTTCTATATTTTTGAAGACGGCGCTTGGGACTCTTCGCAACTTCGATTCGATAATATCTGCTCATACAAGGACATAGAATAATTAACCCTTTGCGGTTCCATGTCGAGGCTGACTCGACGATAAGGCGTTTCAGAAGCTTGGACCACAAAGGGATAAATGATCATGTCAAATAATCTGACCAGAACGTAACATTTTATGGCGATGCAATAATATGCCAGGAGCTGGTCGTAAGGCCATCCAGTTCTCTACAGATGGCAAGTAAGGAGCATGAAGGAACATTTCTTTGTATCAAATGTCGATCGATCTAGTACACTCTTCTCAGTTGACGAGGGCTCTCTCTCTCTCTCTCTGGTGTATGTTGCACATACGAAAGTTACGTACGGATCATTGCGTTACCTTTGAAGCGTAATGAGAAATTGAGACGTCGATAAACGTGGGCGGTAAGAAGTCACTTTCGAATCTCTTCGGAAGGATGACGGGAGAAGATCATGGGAGGGATTGAAATTAATAATATACAGGTACAATGGCCCTCATTAGAGCTGGGCATCATCCTAAGCCAGCAGCAGGTACCCCTCGGGGCTGGATCGTTAAGGATGATAAATCACGAGGAATGGTTCAACCGCTAGTTTAATTACCTCCGTCTCAGTGGATCAGCCATCGAGAAAATGACAGGGTAGGGTTCTGCGTTTCGTCCTCGCATCTCGGTAGCAGATGTCTATTAAATTCGGTTACGGCGGATGGATAAGCATCGTCCTCCACCACCGCCTTCCATCACCAAGCGATCTCTCTAGGTCGCTATTTTTTTAAATCTCGATCCACTCAATTGCGAGTCTGGTTTGCACGAGCATATGTGCACCAAAGGGTCCTCTAATAAAAAAAATGGCAAGTGACAGAAATTTGATAAAGAAGAGGTTTTTCTTATTCGTACTCATCTGGAAAAAAGTTACATAATTACATAATATTTACATTACATAGTTACGAAATATGTACGTCCTTGATTAGAGAGCGATTCACCCGTTTCATAAATTACCCAAACTCCGGGCAATTCGGTGCGTTATTATAGAAAAATGTAAACAATGTATCCGTCATCCGGAAGACAATCATTTATGCGGTGATTTGTAAGGACGTTATTTATTTATGGTTTGACTTTATACTAGATTATTATTATCGGTTCATTATTTTCCCTCGGGGCTTTACCTCGTGCAATGATCCTTGGATAAATATAATGATCATTAATTAAAGCGATAAATCACCGCGCAAAAGGATTGAATTTCTGGAACGTAATACAGGGTTTGCCGGAGCGCCCTTGTACGCAGGTCATGAGGTTCTCCACCTGGAGGTTCCCGCAGGATTTCGTTTGATGTAGAGCTAGAAATAGAGAAGGAAAGTGCAAGACTGCCGGAAGGTGCATTCCTGGGCGCAATGCGTCGCCGGGTTCACCTGATGCCCCCTGCGAAGGTATTACCTGGGGTAATGGCGGGTGCCGTGTCTCGCTTCTCTTAGGGTTCTCTTCCACACCCCAAACAAGTTATTGATTTTGCCCAAGTGAGGAAGAGCCTTACGGGGCTACGGGAGAAAGAGAAGGAGGGAAACTGCGGGGTCGGGAAAAGAGCGGCAAGGAGAGCACGCCCTTAGGGTCGCCCTGGCGATCCTCTCGCGGACATCTTTATTTCTGTCTGTCGAAAGTTCGACCGTGCCGAAGACAGAGTGAGCCACTGCTCCGAAAAACAACTAAGAAAAGAGGGGGAGTAAAGAAATTGTGACTTCGCACAGTATGCAAAAAAAAATATCCATAAGAAGATTACTTTAAATTTGAATATTTATTGGCAGAAATTGGAACGATTTTGAGAAGCGAATATTTTTCCATTACCATCACATTTTCTTTTTTTTTTTAATATTCATTCGCTACTGTTATGAAATAGTTTGATACTTAAAATCGGCTATTTTACCGTCATTAGAAATTGTTCGATAATAAAATGCCGATAACTTGACGGAGGTGTTAAACTGTTCTGTTTTTTTTTTATTTTCTGGGCATGTTATGAGGGTGGAATGATTGTAGTCACCGATCGATAGACATTTTTATTTTTGCCGGACGAAGGTTCATCGAGGACGCGGATGGAAAGGGTGTCTGCTCGAGAGGTGGAGGAAAGGAGAGGAACCGGGCGAGACAAAGAGAGAAATCGTAACGTCTAGGTATTGCAGGGTCGATCCCGAAAAGTGCCCCCGCGTTAGGAAGTCCACCTGCGACGCCATTGGCTGCTCGTTAATTCGCTTTCTCACTCACAGATAGAATCGATAGCTCTCGTTTCTATTATATCGGGCCGGGGGAAATATTGGACCCGAATGGAAATGTCTGAATCACCTCGGACTTTTAATCTTTCTACCCTTATTTGGATACTCTCTAATGTTGGTCGTGATGTTTCGTCCCTTTTTTGTTTAACAACGACAATTACTAAGAGCTTTCATTGGAGAAAGTTTATAAAATCATGGATTTGTCGGTTTACAGAATTTAGATCCTTCTTTGTTTTCTATCGTGATTTTGATGAAATTCTTTTTCTTTCTTAATGAAAATTAAATTGTAATTATTTAGTTTTTCAAACCTAAGTAATTCTTGCAGCGACTTAAATCAGACATTTCTAAACCTAGATGAATTGTCCGTTATTTTAGAATTTTTTTTTAGTCTCCTTTCAGTGGTTTTAATTTTGCCTGGATATATAACAAGTAATTGCGAGATGATCGCGAAAGTTTCCTCGACGTTTTCAAATTGACTCGCCGAACTTTTTAGTCGGATTCTGAGGCTTTTCGGCTGAGAGCAATTACGATTGCCTGTATCCTGTGATACCTTGCCTCGACTGAAAAAGGGAGGAAGGAAAAGAAATGGAAGGAAATTAATCTTAGTTCTCTCAGTTTACAGATAGAGTAATGAAACCACCCTTGAGAATTCGTCTCTCGGTTTATGATTACGAGGGTCGTTAATAATCTGTGGCATGTGAGCAAATAATTTCTTTGACAAAGAATAATACATTTAGCGTGCGTTCTTTGGATAATTGTATTAATTAGCCGCTATATAGAAGCTATTAAAAGAACACTCGCAATTCCCTTTAATGGAGGTTTGTATTATTGAAACGCTCTTGAAGAATTACGTCTTGGGGTCCGAAGTATAAAAGGATTATTAATTACCCTTCTGCAAATACTTCCTTTGACAAAAATGTACTGTTTACAAGAAGGAATCATTTGAAGGCGTTCTATTTATCCAATTATATTTCGGCAACAGTTGATACCGAGGCTTGGACAATTGTCCATATAAGGGGATAACTTTTGTACCGGTCTCCATTTATGTTTATTTATAACAATGCCGTGGCAAATATTAATGATATTAGATTGAAAATAATTGTTACTGGATTTGAACGAAATCAGCCACGGTCTGACTAATAATGGATACTTCCACTTTCGTAAGAAATTTACTAAAGTAGAAATGGCGCTTTTTCTGCACACCCAAGTACGTGGGGAAGAAAATCGGCGAAACGTCCCGAATTAGCCGGGAATAATAGCTGACGTTTGCTAAATGGGCACCCCGCGTAATTTCCACGAGGCAACGCATTTTTTTCATCTAGAAAACCATATCTCTGGATTTATGTGTGTACGTAAAAACGCAGAAATCCGCGAGTATGAATATAAATTAAGAACGATGCGAAACTCCCCTGCGCGCAGCTGGACGTCAAATAAATCTAGGAAGAAGATGACGTTTCTCCGCTTGCGAACATATTATTTTTTCCATCCCCTCTCGACGTTGCTTCCCATGCAGAAACATAAACTTACATCCCCGTACATTTAACCTAGAACGTAGGAAAACAATATTTGCCCACCGTACATAAGCCACCTTTTCCGTACACTGTTTCGTTTCCCTCCCCCTTCATCTCCATACATTTCACCCTTATAAACTATTCATCCCCGGTTTTCACGTAAAGGACGAACTTTAAAAATGGAGAACACCTTTCAGGGACTTTTTGCGGATAATCTTCGTCCCGAAACCTATTTTTCCCCTCATTGTTATCGTCCTTTTCTCTCGGGGGTTTCCTCTTGTCCCGGATTTTCCAGGGCGCGATCAAATGGACCAAATATGGCGGCAATTCCGGGGCGAGGGGACGGGGGTCCTTCGACTCTTCCTTCGGGACTCTCGCGCGGAAATATGGCGAGAGCACGGCTTTCCCTCCACCCTGTCTAACAGTCTCGAGATGTGGGAGAAAGACGCACGAGGCACGACCCTCTCTTTCCTACTCGTGGGGCTTTGGACACCTACTGTACTCGCGCGGTTCTATGTGTCCCTAACATCTATGTACGTACTACTTGGCACGTTTCTATGTATGACGTACCGTAGTACGTCGGCCTCGTCCCTCGACGGAGAGAGCAAGAACCGTCCAGAAAACGTTTACCGTCGACGGTGCGTTACTCCCGACGTATTTACGAATCCGGCATCCCGGGTGCCAACGACTCTGCCAATTCAGAAAAATTGCTCGATTCAGGGATCGGTGCATTCAACCAACTGCACCGATTTCGGAAAGAAAAAAAAAAGAGTTACGAAAGGCAGAATTATTGGAAACAGGATCGATGAGATTGATAGACTAATTGTTTTTATCTGAATATTGTTTCTCGAGTTTTCATGGTTTCTTAAATGAAATATTAACTAAAAAACTTCTCATTTCTTTTTTTACAAGAAAGGGGTTTTATGTACGTCCAACAAACCACACAGATTATGGAAGGATAGGTTAAGTAAGGCGATATCATTGGAAACATGAATGATGGGATTAACGAGAAATGAGTGAAAAAGTCTATCGGGGAACTTTTCCGTCCAGAACTTCTTTCTAAGTGGAGGTGAAATTAATGAAGTTTTATGTATGATTTTTTGATACGATTTGAGAAGGAATATTAACTGCTTATCGTCACTACGATTAGTTGTGTTCTGTTGTAATGTGGATTTTACTTTTGTTGTGTAAAATTCTTAATTTCTGTCAGTAGAAAAATTTATAAAGCCGGGGAGTGGATTGGAGGTTAGGTGTGGTCATCCTCGAATTGGGTTGATTATAGTGATGAAAGTGTCCGCCAGATCGAGCAGAATTCGCCTAACCCTTTAACATTTTAGCACCTTTTAGCATCACTTACACCTCGGGCATGAAAGGATCATAAAATTAGCGAGATGCATAAATTACCGGATTAATTTCACTTAGCGCAGGGGGGAAATCGCAACGACTCTTTTAACCTATTTCCCCGAAATTTATGAATTTAATAGTGCACCATATGGGGGGGGGGGGGGGATTTAAAGGCGGCGTCGCGCAAGGGCACGAGTTCCGTCTTTCGTCTTTTCGTTTTGTAGCTGGATGCCGTAAACTGTAATTACTCGGCACTTATTAATCCCCAAATCCGCAATAAAGTTCCCAAAATTGCGCTATCTCACTCGTTCTCGTTATTTACCATACCCGAGCACGAGTTTAATAAATACAAATCGTAACACTGCATTCTACGCTTTAAAAGAAAAAGAAAAAAGGAGTTCATTCGTTTTAATACCTTCAGGGACATTCGTCCAAATAAAAGGGGACGAACGAAATAGACGTTAAACTAGAGATGGTTCGGAATTTCGAGCTTCGACGATATTTAGCTGTGTTCGTGCTTGCGCTTCCGGCTAAAGCTGAGAGAAAGGCCGAAAGCCCCAGGCGAGCCTTCTATATACATAGGAGAGGAAGCCATGCTCACGAAGAAAAACCGGAGTTATTTTTGCGAGAACTCTTTAATATTCCCGCGTAAATAAACGAGAGTGGGTACCGTGATATTAGGTCAGAGGTCGCTTTTCCTCGGGAAAATGTCGCGTGGCTCTTCGTCGGTCGCGGCTGTTAATTGAGAGGTACGGACGAGCGAATTTTTGGTATCCAAGGTAGCCGACGTTCCTCGGCTCGTGGACGTGAAATTAAAGGTGTTTTATATGAAATTTGTCGCGCGAGACGAGATACCGTGTCAGGTTTTTCCCGTTCGCATGGATGCTTCTTTATCTTGATATGCCGCGATAATTGTCCCCATTTACTGCTACCTTACCTTAGCCCGCAAATTAGGTCGGTAATTATTTCGCGGCCGCCGGCTTATGAGAATACCCGTGCGTCGGCATTATACAGTGCGAGTATTGGAGTTATTGACGGATCAATTTATCTGCCGGATTAATCCGTAGTGCTGGAGGCCAAAAGGGAATATACGCGTTTGTCACATTTGCTCGGTGAACCTCGGGGACTTCAGCTTGAGGGTGATATACAGTAATTTCCAGTGATATTTTTCAATTGATAAGGATTTGTTGATCTTTCAAAACATTTTTAATATAATGGTGCAAATACTTAATGGAATGGTGACCTGGGTCTTCAATTTCAGGGTGATAAGGCAGTTTAAGTAACGTTTTCAAAATCATGAGTTTTTTCGCGTTTTACTATATTTTGAAGATAATAGTGAAAATATTTCAATTGTACAACGTAGCATCCCCGTGCGAGGTGAAGTCAAATTGACCGAATTGAGGATTCTTTGAAACACGTAGATCTGAAGTAAACGACGAGAATTGTACGTAGATTTTGAAAAAGAAAAAGTAAAATTTTCGCAGTTTGCTACCCTATTTATAGATAGTTGTGTCGAGGTGGTCTGCTTTGCGTTTCGTTACATTCCGGAGATAGCTTGGTCCCAGAATAAATTTCCCAGCTGGAACCTAGAGGACTTGAAAACTTTTTCTTTATAGATCCGAGATTCCTGGAAATTTTGAAAGTTACGAAGATTGCGCAGAAGTGTACCATGAAGCGCGATTAATTAAATTATTTCCGTGATCTATTTATGACTGCCCTTTCGAATGGCCGACTACTCGTTTCGTTACATTCGTAGTCTCTTTTGCCGAAGTTTTATTTTCTCACCCAAGTCAAAATGGTTTTTCTTTTTTTCTCTTCAGATCAATGAATTCAAAATGTCTATGAAATTGATAAAAATACAAAATCCGGGGCGATCCGTCTGCGGGCGGTCGGCAAGGAATAAATTTCTACGCTTAAATCTTCGGGATTTGTGTGAGAAACTTATTTCGAAATGTTTGATAACGCTCGGGAAGTTGAAAGGTCACGGGGATTGCATATCGGGAACGAAGTTTCGATTTGCAGAATTATTTCAGCGATGATCCATTTACGGACACCCGTTTAGGAGTGCAGTTCGTGATTTCTTGCGCCCGCTCGATTATTCCTCCTTTGGATTAATTCACTTGAACAGACTCTTCATTAATTATCCGTCCGACTTCGTGAATATCAAGGTAGGCATGTACTGCTTTATTTAATTTCTCGTTGAAAGGCGGATTGACGGAAAGCTCGGCCCCTTGTACATTAACTTTTTTCTCCAGTCCCACACGAACGAGTCATATATTTAAGATCACGCATATTGAACATACCTCGCGATCTCGTCATGAAATGCCTTAACCTCTATTATAGAAACGCAAAATTGGAAACGTGAACTTTTCCCATCGCGATCCTCACGTAGTCCTTGTATATCTACACTTCGTCCTCTGTCCTTACCATTGTCCTACTATAACTTGTATTTCACACCCTCGGCTTAATTATTCCATTTTCCATTTACGAAGAACCCTTCATTGCGTAAAATGTGAAAAGTGAGTGAAATGTGCAAGGTTTCTTTACAACTACTATAATGGAGGTTTTGCTACATTATTCGAGACATTAAGGTAAAGTGAAACCTGATTTCAATCAGTCCACTTGAATCGGACACTTTTTCTTGGAGGGTATTACATAGGAACGCTTGAAACTTGATTACACGAATTGTGAGTACCCACAGAACTGATACTATCGAAATTCAGTTTAACAATTTTTGTTTTATTCAACCTAGACCAGGGATTACACAATTATTGAATACTCTGACGTGAGAAAGAAAAACATCATACTGTCGCAATACACTTTTAGAACACCGTATGTAATCGAGAAACGCGCATTTGAACGTAATAAAGGCAAATGACGTGTCTTGGCAACTTCTGCGCTAAGATTAAGGTAACGCGTGTAGTGTTCGAGCTTCTGAATGTATTGTTTAGTTGTCACTAACTGTCATATATGATCCTGCAGTCGATTAGTGTAACAAAATAACAGATAAAATTCTCAATGTAGTACGATCCAGCTGTCGAAATAAATATAAAGGTCGATATGGCGGACGCGCTAATACAGATGGTACATAAGTTACAGGAATTTCTTTTTACCAAAAACGATTAAACATAACGATGGATTGAATTTGATCTTAACCAAGTCAATTCGTCCGATCGTCGAGATGCCTAAGGATCTCGGAATCAAACGGCTCAACAGGAGCCCAACCCTTGTCAAGTCCTGGGATCGATAATTCGGGACGCGGAACACTCGAGTAACGAGTAATAAGCCGAATATTGGCGGAAATAGTGCGGTCGTCCCTACTAATTAAGTCGCGCTCGCGAAGTGAAGACTTAAGGGTGGCACGAGCGCGCAAAGCGGTAAGCGAGTCAAGCGCCGTCTGGGGAAAACGGGGAAAAGCGAAGGGGTTGAAGGGGTAACCGAGAGGGAGGGAGGAAAGAGAAAGGGTGCACTGGCTGCTAAAGGGGAGGCTGCGAGAAAGGGCCGGGGCCTCCCTTGAATAGTGGCTGCGATAAATACGGAACCGGCTCTTCAATAGCTTTCGTCGGGAAGCGTCTACGGTGCACTTACGTCCCTGCGCCCCTCGAGGAGGGAGTTTTATTTTTTTTCTTTCCCCTTTGGAGTGGAGGAACGCGAAAACGGGGTAAAATCTTCGAGAAATCACCGAGGGCCTGTTCTACGCTCATGGGGATTTTTTCAATTACTGCCTGACAGGAGGATTTTTTTTTTTTCTGAATCGTTTAGAGAAGCACAAGATGGGGGGTGGCAATGAAACGGGCGGGTGGCTGAAACGGCACCAAGGTTGTTCTAAATGTGACGTGATTTTTCTTCTTGCAACACGAATGTCCTTTTGATAATTATTTATAGGAAGGAACGCTAATTCGCGTTGTAGCGGAAATGCGTGGAAATTAGGGGCCACGATGTTGGCGGAGGGTTACTCCGGAGCATTTCTATGAGATGAAAATTTTCAGTTAATGTTGCCTCTCGAGGAGGTTAAGTGTCGGAGTGAGGACAACGGGGGATATATGCCTTTGATTTGCACCAGGCTTGAGGAAATCGGATTAATTATTTCCGGTCGTGCAGTTTCTTCGCGGAACCTGGTGGAGGGGAAATGCTGGGATTGTCTCTTTTGACGGGAAAACCAATTGACGCCGGGCCGGCTTTGTTTAATTGCGAACAGCCTTTTATTATAATATTTTAGCAGGTCTTCGGTACTTTACAAAGCGGCCTCTTCATAAAGCTCTGCCCTTAAGCCAACAGTGCTGTCATTATTCAAAACATTTCTGGCGCTCGTCCTTTGAAACACTCTCGAGAGCATTTTCCTGTTTGGCCCTCTGTTCGGTGTCATCGATGCAGAAAATCCTCCTCCATGATGCCCCTACTGCTGCGTAAGAAAAAGAAAACAAGTCAGGAGAAACACCAGATGCCTTACCATGAATTTTAGCCGTGCACCGAGCGCGCGCCGAAAAAGAAACGCAAGGAATAAACATTTGGAAATTAAAAAGCATCATTAGCATTCAACGATCTACCTCCGTAGAACATGGCGTACGTTTTTCGGTTAAATTGGGCTAGTCGTAATTCGTGACAGTCCCTCGAGGAAAATTGGAAGGAACAGCTTTACACGGTGGAATTCACGAGTGCTCCCGAAATCCGATGCGACGTAACAATCGGTGACGAAGTGCGAGCTGTAAATATTTACCCGGGACCAATAACGAGCATCGAAAGCCTCGATAATTGCATCGAGTGTATTCTTGATGAGAGAAAAAAAAAAGGGGACAAAAAAAGGAATAATACGTGTAACGGTGTACGAGCGACGCACGTTGGCGGTGGTCGTTGGCAGGCTGGAAACAAGAGGGGAAGGTGGAAAAATACACATTGTTGGGAATTCCCTCCCGGGAAAATGGCATGCGATTTCGCGCGACCTGTCGGCGCGGAAACGAATCTAGGGTGCCGTGGAAATTGTTTCGGAGAAACGCAGAATCGATTTTCCGAGTCTTAATCCGTAGGTCTAACGAGGAACTGGAGCGACGTAAAGTTCCCTTGCAAACATCTGTTCTTAACCTCGTAAACTGAAGTTGCAGCCATTTCTTTTGAAGGGACATTTGTTCGGCTCGAAATCGCATCAGCTGCGGTACGCGTGGTAACATTTACCCGCGTACTTCTCAGAGTTTTACTAGTTGCAGGGTGGCGTTATTTAATTAGAAATGTTATTTAACACATCTGAAATCAACAGTACGTTCTGCGTTGCCGTATTCATTACGCACTTCTCGTCATTAAATCCCGGGTAATTACTAATTCGAGCTCTAATTATCTAATGTGTTGACAATTTAACGAGTTTTCTATTCTTCTTGGTCCAGTTTGATATTGTATTTGCAGCGAAATTACGCGGATATGGGGTAGCCTCGACACCCTCGTCTCTTTAAATAATGTTTTTATTACCCGTCGCGTTAAAACGCATTTTCATTGAAAATATCCTGGGTGGGAGTAATTGACACGGTTCGTGAAACCGATTTGCTCGTGTCCGGCATTCCCTGGGGGGCATTAGCGCGATATTCTTTTTTTAATGAGATGTCGACTTTGTCATATTTTCTACCACATCTTGCGATCATTTGGGACGCACCGAAATTATGTAAATAATTATACATACGTAGATATATATATATTTGAGTGATGGCAACACTTTTTGAATACTTTTAATATTTATTTTCGCTGTCAGCGGTTAACGAGGTACGATTTAATTTGACGATGTTCCTTCGTTCGTATTCGAATTCATTGATTCGCACAGGGCCTGGCGGCACCCTTCTTCCACTTGTGGTCGGCATGCATATTGCTTGACTATTTTAATGTCGGTATGCCATATGGCGTCGATCGAGCGAAAAGGGTTGCCGGTCCTCGAGAGCTAAAGCTGCGAGCTCGCCGGAACTCTCGACACTTCTTCGGCTTTATTCCGAAGAGGACCGATTATCGTAGAGTCTGCAGTTTTGTCCCGGTCATACCCTAATAGCCCCCTTTCGATAAATAGCATAAAACATAAGAAGAATAATACCGACAGGGATTTGCGGAATAGAGGGGCAATGAGGAACATAGAGTCCGGGAATTCAAAGATAACTAATAAAAAGAAAAATAACAATTCGATAAGACAAATCGCACGACAGAAATTACCATAAATATTTAGGAAACACTGATAGCTACGGTAATTCACAAAAAGTGTAAAACTTAATTTTATTATTTTTATGATATAACTTTTGACTTATATAATGAAGCTGACACGTGGCGACTTCGTATCATCGAAGAGTCGAGTCCTCGGGGGATTCACTGGGCCCTAACTTTTTGTCGATAGACCCATCGTTGGGCATACATGTTAAAATATTTCCCAGGGAAGTCGTGTCAGTTATACTCCTTCTTCCTGCACAAAAACAGTCCCATGGGACGGAAAGGGCGCACAGCTCCGTTACGTCCAGAAGGTCTCCTCTCATCGTTTGATCGCAATTATGTCTAGAAAAAGGGCATTAAAAAAGCAAGGGAAATAATTTTCGCCGCGGGTCTAGATCGGGGCCTAGACGCTGACCTTGGTTATTTTCAGCTCGCGTGTAAACCCGCGAACAATCTAAATCTTTCGAAGGAAAGGTCCCCCTTGAATCGCAGTCGAGCCACTTATCGCCGCTCCGAGTCTCGGCGGCTCTCATTACCATAACTATACAACATTACAACCATTACTGTTATTTTCCGTCCTACCCCCTCATCAGTTAATATCTCGGTCCGATCGAAAGGCTCGGCGATAAACCCTCAAAGGCCAATGTACACATTGAACGTGCCCGATCGCAAGGAAGCGTGTAATCCCGCACCGGCCTCTTCATACACGGTAGACGTACAATCAGCTGGTTCCTAGTCCCGAATCGCCGAGCATGGCTCAAAGTAGAGACGTTCGGCCCGTGAATGACGAATAAATCGAGCGTAAAAAGGACCGTCTCTAATCCGTGGTAAAACATCCTCTTTAGGGTCCGGTCTAACGCCCTGCTGGGCGCCACGGATGATTTGGGGATCCCGCGTTTAAACCCTAGAAAAATAACACGGTTTAAGTTACTGGGCCAGAAAAGAGCGCGTTCTGAAGGGTAAAGAATAACCCAGGTGTTTACTTTGGTGGACTTTTGAAAATGGGAAAATTTGAAAATTCTTTCAGAAATTGAAACGATTATGGTACCCTAGACATCTCGGCGATGTGGCTTCGTTGAAAGGAAGATGATTCTCTTCTAGGGGAAAATCCATGGACGTGGGATATACGAAGCCTGCCAATCTAATAATTCCCTTGATATTCTTGCGAAGGCTGAGAAAAGGAAAGAAAGCATTCGCTTTCTCCTCTATTCAGAGGGGCTATCCTTTTGCATTCTCTTTTGCCGTTGTCGCCATATTGTGCTGCGCAACTGTTTCGCCTAAAAAGAGAGAGAGAAGAGATGAGAAAACAGTCCCTTTGTTATCTCTTTCAATTCTCCTGCCTTCGTAGTCAGGTCGGTATGCAGGTTTCGTGCATTCCGCGTTCGTCGTTAAAACTATGGATACACGTAATCCACAAATCCAACCATTCCCTTGATATTTTTGCGGAGGAAACGGAAAAGAAAGCGAGCAAATGGAAGGGCCATCCGTTTGCTTTTTCTATTCCTATTAGATAGGCGTCACCAGATTGCGTTGTGCAACCGTTTCGCGTAAAGGAGGGGAAAAAAACGAGGAAATATCCCTTTTGATTCCTCTTTCGTCTCGGTTGTCTCTCTGGTCGGAATGCAAGGTCCACATATCCCATGTCCATGAGACAATCTGATAATTTATTTAATTGAAAGTTAAATAAAAAATTAAATAAAAGTGCATTTAGCAATGAATAAAATTACTGGCGGTGTAGTCCTTATTAAAAAAAAAAAAAAAAGGAAGTCATCCATAGGGAGATTATTAATGATGGAGCGGTGAAACGCACCGCATGAGTATACGCCATTCCACGAATGTCCATTCCGCGAACCACACATTGTGGCCTCTTTTATTCCCCCGACGAGTTTGTGGTGACAGAGCGTCGATCCTGAAGCCCTCCGACTGGTCTAGGCGGTGTCGTAGACATTATCGCGAGATTAGAACCGTATCTAAAGACTGTGTGGCTTCGGTTAATATACATTTCTTTCCCTCCGAGGCGTTGTCGAAATTTACAGACGCGGCCGTTTTACAGCATCCCCTTCCTCGAGGCTTAAATCGGGAGGGAATTGCCTGAAACGCAATAGGGTGGGGCCTCTAATTCCTGTCGTAAAACCTGACCTTCCGTATTTTCTCAACCACTCTGAAATGGGCCGTTGACTTAATTAAATCGACACTACGATTGTTAACACTCAATTGCTATTGTATCCGAGGAGCTCCTCTAGGCTTCGTATTCCTGGAGATGAATTCGACGCGCGTTAACCTCGACTACACAATGGAGTGATTAATGAAATTTCATTATTCACTTACTCAAATCCGGTTTTTGATTAATGATAAATCGCAGGATCCGGGGATGGCGGCGGTACATATTTATTATTCATGCGTGTGTACGAATTATTTGCAAACGTTATAAGCGTGAAATTGGGCACGTTAAATTGTATACAATTTGTACGGTGTAATGCGTTTACGTTTTCCTCTCCTTCTTCCTCTTCCGGATATTCGGTCACGTTCGGAAAAGAAACGTTAATTCCCCCATTACTCTCCTGGATGGAGATAATTACATAAATACAGCACACGGAGAGTTTGAACCGGAGACGTTAAATCGATCCAATAAGTAGGCAGCTGTTGCATAAGGCGAACAGAGTTATCGGCACGAATTCACCTTTATTCACGTGTTTCCCGTTTCTTTTCTTTCCCTCGTTCTAATTCTCTCCGGTAATACGTTTCATGAATCAAGAGACAATGCCATGACCCTCTCGGACGTTTCCTAGATTGCAGGAAATTAATGCAACTCGTGAAACGTTTCATAGAGTTCGTTTGTTTCGTTTTATTGGGTCACTTCGGGAGCTCTCCCGTTTCCTGGCATCCTTTTTTCCCGTTTTATTGACTTCTCTTACTTACGATTACTGACATTACTGACTTTCGGTGCTTTCCTCGCGACGTTACTTCAAACTTCGCCTGGAAAAATGCAAGAATCTTTAGAACGACTTAATGCATAATTCTACTTCCGAGAAGAATACCAGAACCAAATTCTAGCTAAATATCCGTCAAGAAGTGATAATGAAACCGAGTACATAATCTTACTCAACAGTGAAAATTGTCTATTCATATAAATTATTACTAAGAAATACATTTCGTGCTCCAGAAATAAGCACCGATTTGACAAGGCAATTTACTTTTCATTCTTACGCGAATTCTCGGATCCGTAAGCTCTTCGGCGTATTTTCAGGGTAATGCTCTCGAAAATACAACGTAAGTGATACATTACACATACTTTTTCCCCCTGAAATCCAATGCCCATCTCTTGGCAAGGGAGTACGACTAAGTTGCATCACGCGTACTTCACGTAACGGTAACTATAAGCATAACGAGAAGAACCAGCCAAAACCATAACAAGGCGTCGGTATTCGGTCATTCGATTGGCCAATTCTCATTGTCACGTATGCAGTAACCATTACGCGAGGCATCCGCGAAGGCCTTAACGATCGACCGACCGACAGTCACAATTTTGACGAACCCCGTAGACGGGGCAAAAACAGTTTATCCCAAGAGAGTCAGGGTTAAAGTCTTGACCGTAAATTCGTCGAATCGAGGAAACCGTGATCGAAGGGGTCGTTTCCCCTAGCGGATTCGGCCATTGCCGCAGGGCGCGGCGAAGGTGCCCTACAATTTCGAGCCTCTCGGGCCGATCCTAACAGCCCCCGTTAATCCGGCTCATGGTTTCGGACGAGGCTGTAAACGGTGGCGAAGTTGCCGGATACGGTCGCACGATGCGAGGAGCGCTCCGGGGGTGACGACGGCGGTGACGTCGGCCCTGACGGTCGCGCCGGTCGCGTCGGCAGGGAGGGAGCGGCGGCGGCCGTAGTAATAGTAGTAGCAGGGCAGAGGGTGGCTTCGGGGCGCATGCAACCGCTATCGATTGACGAGCCTCCGCGGCACGGTCGTTGCCGCCTCCGCCGCCGTCGCTCTTCTTGGTCTATCTCTCGACCGGCCCCCCCACTCCTCGGTCTCTTCCTCTCTCTCCCTCGCCCAGTGGGCGCCTCGGTCGATCTCGCTCGCGCCCCCTACCGACCGCCGTGGCTCGCGCGCACGCGCGGGACCCAGCGTCGGCCTCTCGCCCGCGCCCCCTCCGGCGAGCTCCGCTTACTTCCTTCTCCCTCGCGCGACCAGGCGCGTGCCCTTTCTCTTTCTCTCCTCCGCGCGTGCCCTTTCCCTTTCGCCCTTCTGGCTTTTTCTCCGTCCTTTTCCTCCTTCGAGCGCGCGGTCTCTCCGTCTCCCTCCTGACTTCCGCTCGAGAAGCCTTTCTCGCCGTCTCGCTTTCTCTCCTCGACGAGACATCGCCGCGTCCTTTTCCTTCTCTTTCCTCCTCGACTCGCGCGGGACGCTCTCGTGGACGCGTTTTCGCCCCCTTGTCGGATTTCGTCCTTCTCCATCTTTCGGATGTGCGTGGTTCCCGTCTCTTTCCGGGAGATGTAGACGCGTTTTCGACCCCTGGTAGTCGGGTCCTTCTCTCTCTCGTGGCGGTCGCGCGCCTTCCGTCCTTTTCTCTCTCGCTTCCGCTCGAATGGGGGTCTTCGTTTCTCTCGGTGTTTCGCCCCCCTCGCTCCCTCTCTCTCTCTCTCTCTCTCGCTCTTGAGCCCTCCCCGCGCTGATTCCTCGTCCTTCTCTGCGGGGGTTCCGCAGACTCCCCTTACATCAAAAGACGAGGCGAATGTCCTCCGACCTACCCCTAGCCAGACAGACGTCCTAACCTCCGATCCCTTTCTGGCTGCGAAATATTTCGACGGGCTAAACTGCTTTACGCGGTGCTTGCGACGCTCGAAACGCCAGCCGGGAGGAGACGTAAAAGACGCCTCGTTTTCCGGAAAACGAGGGAAAGCTCCCGCGTTAACGGACACACTCTCGGACCCGCTCCGACCCTCGATGGTGCATCCGTCCACTTTTATCTGACCGACGATGGCCGGTTTTTCTTCTCACCTTATGACTCCATTTCGACTATGTAGGAAACGGTTTTAAAGCTGTGCTATTAAAAGGGATCGAATTTTGTTCACGATCCTAATCATTTATTAATTGTCAGATCACTATATGATCGATAGAATAGTCTCTCTAGAGTGTAGGTTCTATTGTTAAACGTTTCCAATTTCTGTTGTAATTGTGGGAGTTTATTTAATAAATGTAACGGTAAAATAAAATATGTTTAACGCGTAATTTACGATTCTCTCGCGTGTTAATGCAAATTGTAGTAGAGAGCAGTTTTGGCGGTTATTTAACGAGGTATAAGCGTTAGTCTCGGTTTTATGTCATCTCCTTGGGGTCAGCTCGCCCCCTTTTTTATGCTAAATAAGGAAATAAAGAGACCTCGTACATTCGAGGGTTGAGCCGTAATCCTGCCGCGTAAATACCGTTTTGCATAAACCCCGAAAGTGCGGGGAATAATCAGAGGACCGACAAATCAGGGAATTTTTCGATCTCTGGCTTAGAAAAATTGAGAAATTTAATTGTGCCTACGTGTGCCGAGGCAGGTTCAAATAGGATTAAAGGGTTTAAGGATTGCGTTTATCATGCTGATTCGCGGTCGTCACCAATTTTCCGAACGGGTGCATCCTTTTCGGACGTCGGACAATCAACGACCATTCTCACTGTTGCCTAACGAGATCCGATGTGATTGAAATACCGCAGAATCGTAGTTGTCGAAACATTTAACTGACTGAATTTCCTCTGCCAGATCCAGGGTTAATGTTCTTCCGTAATTACCGGCTAAAGGTTTAATTTTTTTTTTCACCAATTAATGATAATTTCTTATATCACTCATTGTAGTATATAAAATTAGGTAGGATAAAAACGTCTCTTCCCTTCGAAATATTTATAATCTTGGTTAGAGGTCCAGATGATTGAAGGAATCAGAAGAAATTCCAATAAATCAACGATTTAATTTATCATTTCATTTGTATTACTCGCATTTTCATCAAACCCTAAAGTGGAATAAAAATTATAATGGAAAAGGAAGTTATTCGACATATTTTCTTATTATAAAAAAAAAGACAATTAACTTATACGTACTTCCCTATAAGTTCGAATAATGGAAATTTTACTGAAAAATCGAGAACGTCACCTTTTTTCCTCACAATTATTTTCCGAGGCTGTTGTAACATTATTTCTGGATTAACCATTTACTTTCAACGGTCATTTTTGGATTTATCATTTATGGTCCATTCTACGTATCGGAGCCATCGGGGTGTCCCGCAGAGATGAAGTCGTAGGTAAAGGTGGCCGGGTCTTTCGTAGGAATTTGGCGCGCGGACGCGCCTTTATTTAACTTTTTTTTTTTTCCTTTTTCAAAGCGGACCCGAGAGGCACACCTCGACATGGCATAGGCATGGACAGATGGCGGAGTTACGGCATGGCGTCGCCATTGTCGCCTGCGGTATTGTTCGCCAGTTTATGAGGATACGCCGACCGAGACCGGGTGGAAAATGCCTCGATGGGTCGGTAAACAGTTTAATCGGCTCCTCGATGCACTTTTCGATTTTCAAGCGGTTCCCGTTAACGACCGAAAATCCTTCCCGAACCTTTCGACCAGCATCGCGAATTTTTCTCCGGGGAGTTTATCGGCCGGATTTAGCCATCGAAGAAATTCGCCGACTGTGAAATGCCTCGGTTCAGGATTTATCGATTTTCAAATTACCTATTATATACCGTCCTCCTAATATAACACTCGAGTAAACACAATAGAGTAGCGTAAAACGAGCCGCGTACGCATTTTTATCTAATTTTTACTTAATTGATAACGTCGCTATCAAGGGGTATTTTAACGCGCCAAATAACGCCAATGAATTTATTATTCCTTTCGGAAATTATTTATCGGCCGAATTTATCCATCGAAGAAATCTGCCCACCGTGAATCGCCTCGACTGCGGATATAGGTATCGATTTTCGAAGTACTTGACATACACTTCAATTTTTAATATACCACCCGAGTAAACACGACGGAATAATGGAATATTCATGACGTGTACGATTTTATCCAATTTTTTCCATAGTTGGTAACATTCCTGCTGGGTGAAAATTAAATGTTCATAACATGGTGGAGGAATTACTGTTACGGTTATATCAGGAGGATTTGGAATATAATACATGGTTCGTATCAGTGATGTGGATTAAAACGACGTAAGTCGATATTGTGGATAATTTCACCGGGAATTTCGAGTAAATCCGGATTGCCGGGAAAGCACAGGTATTCCCGCGATAAAACTTTTCCTTCCCTATCCCTCCACATTCGTGAATAGGCGAAACGGGAAATATCGCAGTCGGAGGCAGGGGGACAAAAATATATAGGAAAGTTAGTTTACGCGACGGTGTTTATGAGCGCATAACGCGAACGCAAATTAATTATCTGCTCGGTGGTGGATATATGCGGCTGATATGAAACTCCCGCGAAACCACCGGCGATAACGATTACTCGCCAGGACTTGTTCCGTACCGAGTTCAAATGGGTCACCGCGATTCTCTACTATACCTAATTAATATCGGCGAATGGTTATTGTCCGTTTGCACGGCTCTCGAGGTAGCGCGAAAGTCATCGCTCAAATTTCTCGCTTGGCTTGTCTCGTTTCTCTCCTTCTACGGATATAGATTTCGAGGCTGAGTACACTTTGGCGCGAATTATCCTACGAAGACGTCGACATCGATGGAGGACATCCCGCGAATTTAGTTTCGGCTTTCCTTTCAATAAAGGAAATTAAATTAAAGGTAGTACAACAATCTTCTTAGACTGAGGTGGTCACACTTAAATTCTTTGAGCCGAATTATCTCGAAAGCAAAAAAAAACGTCGATATGAAAGATTTTTGGTGTCCCGTAAATTTAGTTTCGGCTTTCCTTTCAATAGAGCGATCAAAATTAAACATAGTGTAACAATTTTCCTTTACCGAAGGATTTATGCTGAAATTCTTTGAATCGAATTTCCCTAAAATGTCGTCGACCTCGCTGGAGGATATTCAGTGCTTCACGAATTTATTTTCGGCTTTGCGATATAGGAAACGATGTTAAAAATAAACTAATAATTTTCCTAGTCTGAGATATTTGTGATCAAATTCTCTGTATTGAATTATCTCGAATAGACGTCGATATTGGGTGAGAAGGTTCGTTGTCTTGCGAATGTATTTTTGGTCTTCCTTTTAATAGAGGAGACCAAATTGACAGTAAAGTAACAATGGTCCATGAGTGAGATATATTTGCGCAAACTCTTTGGACGGAATTACCTTTGGACTTTTTAGATTGAGCACGAGGGTCAATATTAGGAGGGAAGGTTTGCTGTCTAGGGAATTTATTTGGCCGAAAGAATTTCTAAAAAGTAACGAGGGACCCGTGCATTTCGAATAGTGATTTATGGGGAACGTGCTGATGAATTTTGCATTTTATGGATTTGTATCGACGAGCTGTCTCTGTAAACGCGCGCTGCAATTTACATTCCCTGGAGACTCCGAATTGGGTTACTCTGGGAAGACAGGTTTATCGGGAGAGCGTTCATACTGCCCTTTTCATCTTGAGAATTTGTTTCTACGTGAATTAAATATTATAACGAGGGAAAATTCTCTAGTACATTAAAACTACTTAATAAAATAACAATTCACCGGTAATTTCTAGGAAGGTTATGGCGGAAGGAAATAGATGGACATTGGAAAATGAATGAAATTAAGGCTAACGCAGAATTCATTCGATATTCTTTTTTAAGGGGCAGGCTTGCACCGGGTCCCCCCTGACCCTGAGAAACAAAACTGAGGAAATAAATAAGTCGAAGGAGACACGTCAACAATCGTATCGCATAAGCCCACATTGTACTTTAAGACGCCGCCATTTGCGAGGCTCCAATAAAGCCCAATGGACCCCGATTAAACCCAATTAGAGAGCGGAGTGAAAGGAAACCCACGCGGCTTACGTCTCGAAAAAAAGACAGCCCGAAAAGGGGGTAGGTTTATACTTTTTCTCCGAAAAAAGCAGCCATAGATATTTCAATCCCTCCGTCTCTCTGAGCGTTTTCCCTGCCGTCGTCCGATTTGCCCGCTCCGGGGACGCCTTTGGGCCGCCATGTTTGTCCTGACGAAAACCCGATTACGGGGAACAATGGCGGCGAAATCGGCCCCGCCGTTGACTCGACCCCTTTTTCGGGGATGAATTTTCGAAAAGAGCCGCGTCACCCGTACCCTCACAGCGGTAGGCTCGAATCTTTCCCCTCGAGTCCGATCTTCGGCGCGCATCTTTGGGCAGACCTAACCTCAAAGGCCCCGGATTAAGGCTTCACGGCCTCACACGGGGCGAACCTAACCTCGAAATCTCCCGGAGTCGGACGCGGCGGACCCTCTATATCGATCGGGCTCTACCGTTTCGCCGGCGGAACCTCCTCTTAATTTTCACGCACGATTTTCGTGCCCCTGCTCGTGCCACTCGTTAACCTCTTTCGGTACGCTGCACGGTCACGTGCCCGCTTCGCTCCGTCTCTCTCGCCCTTTGAGGCAGCGTATTCGCCTTCTTTCTCTTTCGCTCTCGCGCTGCTAAAATTCCGGTAAATTTTAAAGAGCGAAACGAGATACTGCGCTCGGATAACCGCGGTATATCTTTGAGGGGAGTTTCGCGCTGAAAAGTGTCCGGTTAAATTTGCTTAAAAACATGATCCGGTCATTTGAATGTGGGAACTTCGCTTTATTCAGATTTTCTCCCCATTTGTGAGAATTTATAAAATTATCATTTTGGAATGTCTTGTAGTAATTCATACTTCGGTTTTATGGCAAGCACGATTTTGGATAGGTTTATAAGTGAATTCTGTTATATCTACCCATTCTTCCCGAGGATTTTTGAGGGTGGAAAAAATTGTTGGAAATCATTATGGCTCCTTTTTTAATTTTTCTAGCTGATAGTTGCTCTTATATTTTAACGGTATATCCTTGAGGGGACTTTTACGCTGAAAAGTGTCCGGTTAAATTAGTTAAAAATTATGATCGGGTAATATAAAAATGGAGTTTAACTTTATTTAGACGTTTTCGTCAATTTGTGAGAAATTAAAAATTATTATTTCAAGAAATCGTATGATAGACCAATAATTTATAACAGGCTTTATTATGGGCAGGTTCATAAATGAATTTGTTTATATATATTTTTTTTCAATTAAGATACAGAGTGAATGACGCGATGGGAAGTAATTTGAGATCCTGCATTAAGTTTCAAATTTAATTATTGCTCTCGTGCTACCAGTTACCCTCTTTCGTCACACTGCAGGGGCACGTGTCCTGCTCTCGAGTCAGCCTCCCTCTTAAGTTTCTCTTTGAGGCTGTATTTTCCTTTACTCTTTTTTTTCTCTCTTTAAGCTCGGATAAATTTTAAAGAGCGGGACGAGCTACTGTGCCGGAATAACGTCGAGCTCTACCTAAGAGGATTTTGCGCTGAAAGATGTCGATTTTGATTTATGTTAAAAGACCGGAGTTTGTAGCGTCGCTTGATGTCTGAAGTACATCTTTTTTGCGTACATCAATGAAAGTTATTACTTTCAATTGGCCTTCTTTATTTAGAAATTGAGTTGACCGAGATGGAAAGAAGAAAGAGAATCATGGAAACTATTATTTCTTGAATGTTTAATGTTGTTCTTTTCTTTTTTTTGGGAGGAGGATTTCGAACGGGGGAAACGACGTCGCGAAAGTCAAATTGCACTTCTTCGAATTTCTTTTTCACTTTCCGCCTCGTCCCTTTTTGCGGTTCATTAAAAACGCAGTTTCAAGTGGGGGATAGACGAGTCACTTTCTCGGCGGCATTATCGAGCTCGTTAGCATGATGCACTTCGTCATCTTAATCGCTTTAATAAATCCCTACTTCTCTCGCGGTGCCATTTTGACCGTCCCTGGTCCTCGGTCTCTGACAATGGAGGGTAATTTTACGAGATTCCCGATCGTTTCGGCGGAAAAAGGTCGTCGGGGAATTATGCTGGAATTTTCATACCAATCCAGCGCAGAAAGGGCACTCCATGTCCACAAAAATGTCATTGTTTCCTGACATCGAATTAATTTAATCGTTTGATAACCGTCGCTGGTATCCACCTTTATCATTCGCTCCCATATTTCCTGCCCTTTGAAAGCGTCACGGGAAATTAACGCTGTCCAATAAAATGTGGAAATAAATGCGGGACCGACATCGCCGGGAAAAAAGTATAAAATTCTTCGGTGGATCCGCTTATCGCGAGTCAAATTGCAGCCTCGTTTATCATGGCCGTCGAGAGTCGATCTCGAGAAGATTTTCTCACGTTTCGGGCATATTTTACTCGTGGCCGCGTCTCCTCAAAGGGATTTCCGGCAGCCAGGAGGCAGGAAGAAAGCTTCCGAGAGAGGAGAGAGAAAGAAAATTGGCAGAGGTTCGCGAATTCGCGCCAGTCGTATTTTTCCCATTTCTAGGGCTTCCGGTGCCAGGAATTGGGCTTGCCTATAGACACACATGGGAGAGGAAGGTGCGGGATAAACGTGTCCGCCATGCCTGTCGGATCGGATGTGCGCGGACCGGAAGTTGCGGATTTTACCCGGGATCGCCATCCTTGCGGTGGTTTCTTGCCGTGGGATCCTTCCGGCATCGAGAATGAGATTTCCCGATTTTTTATTTCTTTACGCAGAATTTACTCATTATCATTTACACTGACACCGCATCTAACATTCAAATATATACTCGTACAAGTAGTTCTCACTTGACGAAGTTTTATCATTTCGAATATTTTGGATCGCGATTTCTATTTTAAATACTGCCCGGGGAATTTTATGAAGTTTCAATTTCTGAACGGTCGGTAGGAACCAATTAATTCGAAAAGTCGGGGAATACCTTTGTATCGTGTTTCACTAATGTTTTGGCTACAACAACGAGTAACGTGTAAAAAAGTCCGTCCGTCGAAAAAGAATTGTATGACAGGGAGTTGAATATAATACGTGACGTTTAATTGATCACGCGATGTGGAGTCGTGGTTGCCATGGAAACTAGACGCTCTTTGGACGCAAGTCGGAAGCTGAGGATTTCTCGCATTTCCCCGGTGTCATTCAGGGGTTTTGTGCTTTTGTCTCAATTCTGGAAGTACGTTGGGTCGGACCGAGTTTGTCGTGGCTTATTGGACGTCGAAGCTCCTTCTATTCCTATTGGTTGCGCCTCTGATTGACAAAAATTGAATCGGAGCTTATTCGATGGACCTGGTTATCCCTCGTGTCAAGTCGCGCCGTTAAAGGCACCTTCGTGACGATTTCTGCTTTTCTTATACATATACGCGATAATCCAGAACAAATGTATTAGTTTGTCTCACATATTATCCGACGTACCATTAAAAACAAAATATTAGCTCCAAAAAATCATGTAACGGGCAGCGTAACTGTGTGAACGGTTATTTTTCATTGACAGATTTTATCGCCCAATCAAAGCTTAACTCGAGTTTACCCTGATTCAACCACCCTTCAGAAAGTAAGCAAACACTGAAAATTATTAATTAGTTTCATTGGAGATATACCTCGGATTAAAACGAACGCGTTTAAATTAACCTCTACGGTTTTAAGTTTGTTTAATTCCCCATTTCGTATTCTTTTCAATTTCATTCCGAATTTATTTTGCACTAAGAATTACCATTTTATTGCGTTATTAAAGGCGGAATGACGTAACGTTTGATCTCTTTCTTTTCCCCTTTTGTTCCAACGAGGATATCACCTTCTGTGGGGGGTTTTTCGATTGTCCTCTGTCAATCTCGGTATTTACAATTTAGCTTCACTTTATGTTGTAACTCAGGAATGAATTCGCTATTTGCGACAATACCGGAGGACAATTCCCAGAGGAAAGTAATTATTGACGACGGGGAGGATGTCACGTCGAGTTGCCCGGAGACGAATGAAAAGTCCGAGAACGGCCGAAGGGGGTTGAATGGCGTCGATTTGGAGCAATCGATCTCGAGAAACGGCGATTCTCAGCGACTCGCTGTATCGTTTTTCGGGGGCGAATCATTTCACGGAATGCGAACTAACTTCCCTGAAGTTTTCACGGAGAATGGAGTCCTCCTTACGTCGAGAGAAATCACTCTCGGAAGTCCACGAGAGATGTCCGTGTTGTCGCTGGGAGCGCTTTCAACTCCTACATGGAGATTACTTTCGAGCTATTTAATCGGAGGAAGGAAGGCCAATTGTTTTGGAATTTTTGTTTCATGCGGCTCTTCCGCACGGTTCTCTTTTGTTATCGTCGAATTTCCATCCCCCTCGTATTTCAGACGACAGTAATAAATTTTCAGGGAGACTTTAATGCCTGCAAGCGAGTGAAACGCGTCACTGTGCAATGTAAAAATTAAACGGCACTACTTCGGTTTAAAACTTTAAAACAATCACAAAAAATGTTAAACAATCACCTAAATGTGTCTGGGTATTGAACGTATTAAAACGATTTGACGAATTTTTATAACAGATATTTGGTACAAGGGAAAACATTTCTTTAAACATGCGATGGAGGTTGACGTTTGCTGAAGTTCGTAAGATGAGAGATTATTCAGGAAAATAAATGTATACCAATTCTCTTTTAAGACACTAAGTTTATTTATTTTCACTTGTCTTATGTATTCAAAGTGTATGAACTTTATTAATATTTTTACCAGGGTATTTATATATGCAATTAATTGCCTTCGACTTGTCTCCACCTCTGCGGCGCACTTTTGCGACTTTCGGTTAGAAGCGATTGGATGAAAAAAGAAAAAGAAGAAGGACAGTCGAATCGAACTTTTTGGATAAATGAAAATATTGGCCATCTCGAGGAGACCGACGTGGTGTTCAATCGAACCGGGCGACACTGCCGAACGATAATTGACTTTCCATCGAGCAAGTCTCGTGTTTCGCGGACGATGCGGACACTGCGGTGGCTCGGGAATCATTCTTTGAAAATTTATAGTCCAGCGGGTGGAAAATCCCTATTGAAAATTGACAAAATGTTCAGGAAATAGAACAGAAAACGAGCAAGCTCTTATTCCGCCATATTGTTAATATCTCGACGAGTTTAGAATTTCTCCGATAATTCGGAGGGTAACATTCAACCGATACGAAAAATAATTGATTCACTGAACACACTCGTTTGATTGACTGTATTTAGCTAATTCCAAAAAACGTTTCGATTTAGTGAGCTGAATTTTCGTTCATTTAACCAAATTCGTTTGCTTCGATCAACTAAAGCGTTTCGGTTAAATTGACCTGTTAATTTTAGAAAATCTTTTAGCCAATAAACCAAATATTTTGGTTAAATGATAACATGTACATTAATGTTTGGCGTGACCTACCACAATATTTGATGGAATTAACCGCAAGGTATCGATCAAAGAATTTTGTCACGCCAATCAAATATTTTATTGTTTGTGTAATAGGTATATTCTATGGTAAAACCATTAAAAACTTTACTAATTTAATCTAATATTTTTCTGAGTATAATATATTGTTATAAAGCCGAAGCAAAACGGTAAAAATTGACTCCACGTACAAAATAATGCTTATATTCTATACGTATACTTTTACAGGTCTTCATTTTATGAGAGTTATTATTTAGATATCACGCAAGTGTCAAAGTGATTAACATTAATTACATCTCTGTATTCATTACCTGTCTAAAATTGAATTTCTCCTGCCATTAAATTAAGAAATATTAAACTAAACCTCAAACTAAACGGAAATAATTTAAACGAGTAGACGTCTCGCCCGAAGTTGTAACTTTTGTACGAAGAAAATGTCACGCCGATGTGTATCCTTTTTAATAAAGGATCAATCGAATCACTTTCTCCGGGAAAACCGCGAGGTGAATTTCGCCGGTCTATCGAGTTGGAAAGATTATCCGGAATTATTCCCAGGGGACTCTTTCGGCGAGTCGAGAAAGAGGAGAGCCTTAGGAGAAGCCTAATCGATCAGTCCTATTGTATTACCAATCTCCTTTCCTCCTTTCCCGGTCTCTCCGGGTTCCTATCGAACTTCAGACGCAGAAATGGCCGAGCAGGAAGCCAAACGTCGGCGACGGGAGAAACGTAAAGGCGAGCCCACACCGATCGACCGCGGAAGCACCTGCGACTGATTCATTAGTGATGGGATTGCATATTTCACGGGGCATGTCTCGCCGCGGCTGGCTTCGATTCCAAGTAACTCCTCTAGGAATTCGACATGATTTACGGCGAGCCAAAATCGTCAGAATTTCTTTGTAAATTCGTAAACGAATGTTAACGAGAAGCTGCGTCACAGAATGTCTGAATTCCGTGAGAGACCAATATGCAAATGAGATTCGCCAAGCTGATGATTTCATCTGGGATTTTAGAGAACTATAGAAATATTAGTTTCTTTACATTACCGTTGAAAATAAAATGATAAAATATCTCATTGGGATATAGTAAATCAGTTCAACGCAACTCTAGGAATTCGACATGATTTACGGCGAGCCGAAATCGTCAGAATTTCCTTGTAAATTCGTAAACGAATGTTAACGAGAAGCTGTGGTATAGTAAATCGGTTGAACGATGATTACGATGTATAAAGAAAAAAAATCTGGTTTAGAATTACTCGTTAGATATCCGATTATCGAGGTATTCTTTGTAGGAGGAGTTTTTTCTTCCTGATTTGTGCGGATAAATCTTTTGGCTAATTTCGATGTAGGAGTAAAGAATACTCGATATCGTTCGCTTCGCTTAATATGTATTTGGCACGAAACTCTACCGAGTTTCTTGATTCGGGTGATAGTTTTCATAAAACTATATCTCAATAGTGCGGCGCATAAATACAAATGACTTTGATGATTACGGATTTACTTGTCAATAATTGAGGAGATGTCGTCCTCGGACGACATCTCCCCTTGTCAACAATGACGGAGATGTCGTCCTCGGATGCGATTTACATTATTCGAGACACAATTATCACCCGCTAGGAGATAAGGACGGGCATATCGTGTATATTTCTAAACATTTTCATAAACATATATATCTTGGTGCCCATAAAACTAATATCATAAATGGTTTCGAGGGTACTTCGGTGGCGAGAATTCATTATTTCCGAAGATATTAAAAAATATCTTTCCTGGGCTTTATTTTTCTTCCAGAAATCGCTGGATGCGACAACGAACGTTTTGATGTACTAAGCGGCGCAGATTTTGCTGTCTAAGTGCGAAGCCGTGTTTTACGCGAAGACCATCCCGAAATTGAGTTGCAGTGCAGCGACATGGCAAGGGAGAGAAAATTACGCATACCGTGTACAGAGGAGAAGTTCGTTAGGTCCTCCTCGTATCCTCCCTTTCTCTGGCTCTAATTTTGTCGGCGTCACCATTCAGTGATAATCTAATGGCGAAACCATGCCGACTCGCAGCACGGACTCATGACCACCCTCAAGGAAAACCCGGGAATGATGACCCTTCCCGGGGGAAAATGTAGGTCGGTTACGGTGCGTTATTTATTTTAATTCCGACCACGCGATGTAATACGTCAACGTTTCGGGAGAAGTCCTTCCGTCGTTTCGTCAGAAATTCCCCACCGTTAATTTCCTTGCCTCTGTCTGGCCGTGGCCGAGCCTTTATGCTCGTTTCCAGTGCGATGATCTCTCCCGGGCTGCGCTGCGAGGAAACGTTAGCTCAATTAACGGATTGTCACGCCGTTTTCATTAGAGACAACGAGGATGACACGTGAGGTCACCGTGTGAACCTCGCCTCGTGGAGGGTGCGCGGAAAAAGGCCGCGAGCAATTTCAAAATTAACCTCCTTGGCCCTTGGACTTCCTCTCTAGGGGAGGAATTTCATACTTCTCTTCGAGACACTTTCTGGGTATATAAATGGGTACGCAAGTATCGTTACCATTAATTAGATATCACAAATGATTTGTGAATAATGTCAAAATTAAACTCCTTGACTCCTGGACTAAGGGGACCTCATTCTAGGGGAGAAATTTTATATCTTTCATCTAGAAGTTTTTTGGCTATTTAAATGTGTGTGCAAGTATTGTAACTATTAATTAGTTCTCATAAACCATTTACGAACTATTTTAAAATTTGCCTCCCCACTCCCTGGATTCCCTCTCTAAGGGAGTTTTGTATCTTTCTTTACAAACATTCTTGCCTATATTAATGGGTACTCAATGACTGTCACTGTTAATTAAATAACGCAGATAATTTGCGGAAAGGCCACGAGGGATATGGAAAATTAATTCAGAAACCCTCTCGCCCTTCCTCTAGGGGAGGAACTTTTATTTCTCTCCCGATGTTTTCTCCGATGTATAAATGGATATGCAATTAATATCTCAATAAATTAAATATTGGCGTAATATCGCGAAATGCCCACGAAAATAACCTGTCCACCCTCTGGAACCCCTTTTGAGAGGCGGCATTTCATAATTTACTCCCAAACATTTCCCCTCTTTATTTAACTCTCATATATTTTGTATTTATTATTTAACCACGAAAATGTTAGCTTGGCATCGATTTGCCCTTTAAATGATTTGAAAGTTTACGGTGCATTCTATTGTCAGGGAAATTAGATCGCGTCCGGGTGCGACGGTCGGGGCTTTGATGTTTCCGTTAATCCGTACATATCAATCGGATTAATGATTTCTCTCGATTGGCACGGTCGACCATTCGGCATATCAAAGACGTCGCGGTTGGCGACCAATTCGGACCACTTCCGGAACAATGGGGTGCATTTCCGGGTTAGTGCAGTACCTGACACTGCACCTGGCCTCGTTATTACACGAGGTCCCCTCCGAATTTCCTATAAAGTTGGCTTGCATATGTATACCCTAGCACCCACTCGCGTGACCCAAGCATACACCTCATTTGCATAACCTAACTCCGCGTCCACCTCTGGCGGACAATATAAGCGCATTCCATGAATACCAATGGATTCACGGCGCCGCTGGACTTCCATAAGGATCGCTTTTCGATTCTCAGCGATCCGCTTCATCATCCAAGTGAAATCGTCCCCTAAGACTGGTTATCTCCTCGATGACAAGACGTTATAATAGGATCTGCTCCAGAGAGGAGGAGCCCCTTTCCACGCGTTTCCTTCGCCCGATGATTCGTGATATTTATGTCGCCTCTGAAATGGAAACAATGAATCGCCATTTTAGAGACTACGTTTAATCGTTCAACTTGATTAGCACTGCCTTTTTCAACCATTTTTTTAACGCTGAGTTATGAAGTGTATCTATGACCGTTTTTCGAACCAAAAGATTGGGTCCCTTTTTTAGAGATTTCTAAAAATATTCTGTTTTATGCATCCGTGTTGTTTGTCTTCTTCGTTCTGTAAGTGATTTTTTTTTGTAGAAATTGATCCTGCTGATCCCATTGCATGAGATTATGCATGATAGATTTGTTAATTTAATTTAATTTGCATGAATGGCGTTAACTTAGTCTCCCCCGTGATGGTAATCTCGTTGAGCGGATTTTATTGTATTCTGTAAAATTGTTATTCTTTTTAATTTTGTGTTGTTTTATTTTCTATCCAGTTTTGTCTTGCATCCTGGCGGACACGAATGAGTTCCATCGTATATTATGACGGCGCTATATCTTCAGGGAAGGTATTCACGTTCGCCAGTGTACTTATGTTTATAGAGGACGACTTTGGAGTAACTGGATTGCATTTAGTGAATGCGTTTTAAACGGATTTCATTGCACCGTGGTACCATTCCGTAACAATTTCCTAGCCCGCACGTTTTCACGATCCAAATCTGACGGATGATGGCCCCTTCTCCTAGCGGACCAACAAACAAGACCTTTTCCTCGGAAAGATGCTTTTATTGTCCGAGATTCTTCTCGAAACCACGAAGGTCAATCATCCAATGAATCGCGGCCATTCGGTCCACCAGGAGACTCCTCTTTCAAAAAGGAATAAAAGAGAACTCTTACGAGCCCGCCTTTGTGACATAAACCTCTTAAACCACACGTGGATCATTTTTTGTACCCTCGGACCCTGCTTATATCTTTGTACCGGTAGAATAGAAAAAAGTCGGCGATGTCGACAGAGATACAATTTCATTTTTCACGACGAGGTTCCTCTTCTCTTCTTTCCTATTTTTATATATTTCCTTCTTTTTGTGCGACTGTCAAACGAAACGTACCGTATGAACGGAAGGAAGAGGCTGGGGTCCATTCCTGGGTAATAGACAATTTCTTGAAAGGGTGGGAGATGATTAATGTCACGTGGACTTCCTCGGATTGTGTCTTCTTTTTGTTCACCGTCGATTCAGCTCGGTTATACAGATTGTTAGAATCCGACTATGAATAATCATGGCGCGATTTCCCGGCCGGGAATTCCTTATGTAAAAGAGTTGACCGTGATTAATTAAAGCCAGGGTTGGCTATTCGAGGGCTGGGAATGCAAAGTACCTCGCCGATTTATGGGAGTGTGTGGTCGGCCACCGAGGAATTAAATTATAATTTATGCAATCGGTGTAACTCCTTCCCGATGGTACCCAGTGTTCTTTTTTCAGCTCCGTCTCTTTCTTTTCTATTTTTTTTTTTAATTTAAATTACTTTTAGGGAAACTTAATGCATGCGTAAGGAACTTAATTCTAAGGAAGAAGATTTAGAGTGGAAGGAACGTATATTTTCTGCACATGGGGACGCGACGTGAAAATGGTTTCGAGTCTTGGGTTAAGGTCCTCTAAGGCCAATTTGGCCAAGGACTAATACGACAATTAAAGCGAACTGAGTCATGTGTCATGTGTCATGTGTCATGTGTCACGTGTCATAAGTCCGTTAAGCCAGACAAGGTTTAGTCCCATCAGCTGCGGTATGTACACTCCAATGGCCATTGTTTTAGTTTTTATGTGCGGACTTTCGTTTCGCGAAAGGGGCTCATCCGATTGTCCACTTTTGAAAGTGTCATTTGGCTTTTCGGTGCACTCGAATCCATCGGATCAACTCGTTGCAGAATGCCTATTTTCCGATAGGCTTTAATTTGCGCCCGTGCCTTCGGTCTCACCCCTTTCTACCCCTTTGAGTGGTCTACGGATACCGGACATTCGACATCCGCAATACAATGGTAATACATTGTATATTACGGATACATAATGCATCGACTCTGGTCCCTTTGACTTGGTTGTGGATAACAGAGGCTGGACATTCGTAATACAATGCAGACGTATATATCGTGTATTACGGACACAAACCTTGATCTTAAATTGTAAAGTAATTTGCACTGACTTGTGCAGCCTATACTTACAGTGACTCATTCGTTGAATTTCGCGATTTTCTTCGTGTCTTCCATAAAATGGCTGTAAATTAAATTGATCTTCTTGCTATAAATATTTACAAATACATTTTAAATACATGGATTTTAAATCTTAATTTACATTTTCTACCATACATAATTATAATTACAAACCAGACGATTGCTTTGCACTTTGGTATTATTCTTATACTTATTACTAGGATATATTTTGTTATTTGGTTCGGTATCTAACATGCGTTAATATTTCCATAGTTTCCAAAGACTTTTTTTCCCCCATTTGCGTTTTCGTTATAATTTTTCTGCACGTGCTTGCTGAATATTAAAATTCGAAAGTCTGAGAACCATATTTGAGCGTTAAACAAAAATTCTTTTTGTCAGATTTAATCCGTCGTTACGGCCTGGGGTAATATTAGGACTCATATCGTCTTCCAAGAATCCACTTGAGAAAACTAGATCCAGGGCTCTGCCTTGCCGACCGTGGTACCAGTCATTTAATACGATTTCGAGAGGTAAGGATTAGCGTCTCACGTTTCTCGAAACTTAACCATCGGGGAAGCTTACTCTCTCGCCTTTCTACCGAACCCTCGAATTAATCCTTCCGAAGTACTTTCTGGGCATTCTCCTTCAGCCACCGTGATCCATTTTGAAATGAAATCATTCCAGCGGCGAATGGACCGTAAGTAGAATCGTACGGCTAATCTCCCGTAGGAGGAAGAAGCGTAAGAAAAACCTGATACCGAAAACCCTTTATGAACGTTCTGCTAAGCCTGGCGCCGTAAGCAGGAAGACGTTTGACCCGAAAGAGAATATTGCATACGTTGCAGGGAGATCAGCATGCAACTTTCATCTCCTTTGCCGTAATAGCGGCTCAGGTGCAGGAATAATATCGTGTACATTCGCGTTTGAGGTTAGAAAATATTTCCGACCGTGGAATCCTTCCTTCGCTTCTGAGAATTATAACCAACACACGGTTGATCGATTTAATGCAAAATTTCACGCGTGCCCCAGGCTATTTTCTTATAATTGAATATCAAAATGCACTGACACGAGACAAAAAATGGTGCATGAATGTCTCGTATCTTTTTTAGTTCTCACCCTTTGTTTTCCTATAAAATGGCCTTCGTTAATTATTTATTAATAATTGTTCATTTATAACGACACATAAAACGACGCCGTTTGACAACTCTCCAGAAGAGTCTGTATCGTAATCTAGTGTCATTATTAATTTTTACATTTTTATAACAGATTTAAAAAAAGATCTTTTTACATTTTGAGGTTATGCTCGAAGGGCGGAGTTCCATTCTCATCGTCTCCTCTCGGAACGGTTAACGATGATTTCGTCGTCGTCCTCGCACCCTTTGGGGTCTAAAACTTAAACGAGCGGCGGGTGACGTCACGTCCGGTCTGCGGGCGAGAATGGAATCAAATGGAACGGAGGGTTACTAAATAACAATGGTAAATTCGTACGCGCCCGGTTCTTACTTCCGGTCCTGACTCGAACCGCCCGTAAGTATGCGAACGCCTCTTTGATCGCACAAATGCACCGCATATGCGAGCACTTGCTCCCCTCGTCTCTCGGGTACACGTAAGTGCACGGAGAGTAAGTGCACTCTTGCGTCGATGCACTTGGCCCTCGATCGCACCAAGTGCATGCGGACCACCTCGGGTTTAATGCAATCAATTTTCGGATCCCGCGGCGACACAATCGCGGATGATTTCCGGAATTTAATCCCTCGAGATTTACAAATCTAATGCCCGACGAATTAAATGCTTCTCGTGTTTCCGTGTTTAATGCCGGGAGTATACTAAAGCAATAGACGCAGATTGGGAGATTAACATTTTTCAGTTCGCATCGAGCGGGGAAGATTAAAGATTTGAATTTTTGTCCCCACCTTTAAAATTCATAAGGCACGTTCCCGAATATAGGAGGTTATTGAACATTTTAAATTCACCAGAAGTGAATTTTATTGTTTCTTTTTATAATTTATGGTAGCTTCGTTTGTATCTTTCAATAATTTCCGAAGTAGTGGCTTAAAGGTTTCCCTGTCATTTTTACGTTCTTACATGCTTTGGTATTAACTATTTAAGGAGAGACAATTCGGTATTACGAAATACAAATAATATGTGCGCAAGAAGAGGAGGGCTCCTTGTTTCGCGAGAGTATTTCAGAAATGCACGTTTTTTACGGGGAAACTCGAAAAGGGAAGTGGACGAGGCTTTACCGAAATAAAGTTGCCGGAGTTGCACCTGGCTACGGTCCAGAGATTCATTTTTCTATGTTTATACGACGTCTGGGTGGTAACGATCGAGCGGAATCGTTGAATAATTTATAAATGCATTTAGAATAATCTCACAATTCTCCGTAGAGAGTTCGTAATGATGCGGCAGAAAATAAGATTTCTGTGCATCTTCCTTCTTATTTTTTTTTGCCGATAGGAAACGATTTCCATGTACTTTTCATGTCCCTGGACTGCATAATTGTACCTTCAGAATAAACATCTTAATGGTACTGTGAATTCTGTTAATTTAACCATGCCTTGCCTTTAACATCTATTTACATAAAAAAGACAGAATTCAGGATTTAATGTTTCAAAATGAGTTCATCGGTTATTGCGGTTACTTCATCAGTGATACTATAAATATTTATGAATTTTGACGGTAATATCGAATTATAACACTTGAAACAATTACGCCGCCACTGTTTATACGTGCATCGGCATTTGCGTGCAAGGGAGTCATTTTTATTCAATCGGTATTATCGATAGGCTCCGCGTCATATTTTCCATCAGATTTTTGCAAGCAATTAATGTAATTAAATTAATTCTCGCGGTAATTCGTCGATTAATCGTTGAAATGAGTGTCTGAACTGTATCGCGGATTCCCCCCGCATTCGGAGCACGCGAAATTCCGCGCGCGGAATAATTAATCGGTAATAACGGCCGTCGACGTTTGTAAATGTTCATCTTTGTGAACGCTTTTGACGGGGAGCCCACGGAATCGGGTTTCCCCGTCGAATTCGTACTCTAAAGTAATTAGATCAACATTAATTGATGGGAGCAAGGGTATTTGTTTATGAGAGATGAATCGACGCAGATAGTGGCGTTATTAATTCCGTCCGCGGGTCCTCGCGCAAACCGTCGCGGCCTAAACGAGCGGCAAATTATAATTATTAATGCTTATTTGCGGGAGCTTTTAAATCCACGGAAGTAGGCAATACTTCATCTTGTTTTTCCTACGACCTCCTCTTCATGTGTGCGATTCGCGTACTTTCCGTTCTCCGCCATAAGTTGCATCGTGCGGCCATTTGCACCTACGCGAGAATTTTTCATCCAGGCCACCTCGGTGGTCCCTTCTCATAATTCTATCATTTTATTCGCTTACTCTCTCTCCCTCCCTCTTCCCGCAGCATGCATTTTACAGTGATTTACAAGTATCAAGACCTCTAGGTAAACATAAATTCATAAATAAAAAGTGCCAAGTTAATCCAGCCTATCATCTGCGTCTAGCAGAAAAAATCATAAAAATATATGCAACGCTACATTGAATGGAGTAATTTTCACAAAATTTTGTTGCAATTAAATGGTGGGCGAGAAAGAGTATTCCGACGATGCGACCCTTTTTTATCTTTAGGATGAATGGAATACGCCCCTAAGGGTATCAAAGAGCTTACATCAAAAGCATCACGTATCGGATTCATTAATGGACACATTGTGCCAACTTCCATGTCTATTGACAAACATTTTCCCTTTTTTTTTTCAATTTCTGACGGGCCCGCAAGAGGTAGAATTCTGGTACCAGGTAGACCCAATTCATGTCGACAATTGCGATAACGACAGATGCGAGTGAATTAGCGATGGGTGCGCGACCGGAACGAGCGCGCATGTCGCACCTGCGCCCGAACGGAAGTTCCGCTCGGGCAATATGGCATCGTGTTACTATGAAAAGACCCACGGTTATGGTTACGTCGAGCTGTGGTCGTCCTCGCCCCGTCTACTTTCCTGAAACGGGATTGTTCGTTCCCCGCTGCAACAATGATACCCCTCTGCTTTTTAACAAAAAGCTTCCCCAGCCTCGCGTGCGTCTCGAAAATTGGTCGACTGCAAGTTGTCATTAAAAAAACGTCCACTAATAAAAACGAAACCTTGCAGTACTGTAATTATAGAAACTTGTTTGAAAATAATAATCTCATAGGAGGTAAAAAGAAATAAAAATAAAATACACATAAGCGGTGACGATACATCGGCTTCGTCCGATTAATGTTTGTACTTTTCAGAGTACTCGATTGAATGATCGCAATGTATTTTGGCACGTATGTAGGTGCGCATCGGTAGGGTCAATTGATGACCATCAAATGGGAGTTTATGTCTAGGAGGAAATGGCGATTTTGTTTTTTATGGCCGTTTGAAAGTTGGAGTGTCTAAAATTCCCCATGGCTCTGGAGGCATCGGGAAATGCAATCAAGTCACATTAAATTACATTCTCCGGTCTATATTTCATAGGGTCTCTCAACCCGCCAAGGAATTGTTCAATATGCGCCATGACTCAATATATACCGAAACTTGGAAGGTTCTGTTAGCAATTTAAGCAGTCATTACCTTCGAAGTTGTTGGCTGCCTTAAGGAACACCATTTAAACCCGCTAAGTTATTAGCCAAGTTAGAAGCTCAAGGTCTCGGAGAGTTGATTGTACGATCGAGCTTCAACATACGATTATGGAGACATCCGTGTCAGGGCACTCGTTAAAGGGAACGTTCTCATAAATATGTTACGGCCACCCGCAAACGAAGAACCCATCATCGCTCGACTGGGTTACGCTGAGCTCAAAATTAAATCTAATCCCTTTAGTAACATTTATCCGGGATAAAGCGTTAAGCCTCCGGAGAAAGCTAGGAGTCCTGGATCAGTGAAAATGATTAAAGCAACCGTTACCACCTGAAAATATAAAAATGTGATGCGCTTGGGGTCGGAATTATCGATCCCAATTGAACCTCTAAATCCTCCATTCTTTTCATCATTGTTTGCCGATTTAATTTAAGTCCCATTTGGTTTGCTAAGAACTTCAAAGTTCATTTTTCTCGTTAGAACCCCAAAACTCTTGGAACGTTTCAATTGAATTGACGCTTGAAGAATCTCAAAATAGACGAAATCCAATTTTTACAAGTTACGTCTGAAAACGTTCACCCTACTAGGCAATGGTGGAAGATGAAGCGAAACCAATTGGGGAATGTATTAGAAACGTGAGTTCATTGCATTATATCGCCGATAAAAAGTAGAATTTTAAATATGTAAAATTTAACATTGCAATTTCTTAATTATTTGCACAAAACTGTATTCCCAGATTCCTGAGATTAACCAAGTCTCGAATTAACGCTAATGTCTGTCCTAGAAAAATGAACTTAATGCGCATTCAAGGTTGACATAAGACTGATTTCATTAAAACCTTCCAATCTTAACATCCCCTTTTATCCTTCAAATCTTGACGTGCATCTATGCGGTGTTATGAGGTAAAATCGTCCGACTTGGGATCACGTCCAGTTTTTAGAGGCCTACAGTTTTCGGTCCATTTTCCAATTGCGATGAACAATGAAGGAGTTAATTGAAGCGGTTCATATTCCGTACATAATCCCACCATTCTGGTCTTCTATCGAGTCCTGGGAGACTTCGGCAGTCTCCAACCACGACATAAGACAATGACCGCATTCGTGTCAAGGCTCCAGCTCAAACGGAACCGTTCCCATAATTACCCGTGCAATCGACCAAGACCTGCCTAACACCTCCTCTTCTCGGTTCCAGGACCCGACAGCACCGATGCTTTAATAAAAAGCCCCGACTCATCGGAATGGATCCCTCGAGGATGTGGCGAACGGCGTTGATCGCCCTTATTTCGCTGGCCACGAGCTCGACGGCCATCGTCCTGCCCCACGACGTTTACCCCGGCTTCAAAGTGACCCAGTTCCATGGAGGAGGCTGTTCCAACTTCCGGCTTCTGGAGACCGGCTTCTCGAAGTACTTCACCCTCCTGGAGGACGGCGTCCTGATGACGACGTCCGATCTGACCCCTTTAATCGACAAGCCCGTCAACCTCATCGTCCTGGAAGAGCTGGCGAACACCACCCGGACCCACGACATCAAGCTCTACGTCATCAACCGGCGTAGCATGCTGACATTTTCCCATGCCCATCTGGGGGAGGGGGAGGTGCCCGAAAATGCTCCTGCTGGGACCGTCGTTGAAGGGTTTCCCGTTCTTCACGTGCGAGGAAACTTCCCGGTCCACTATTCGATCGCTACGGAGCCCACCGAAGAGCGAGTCTTCGCGCTCAAGGAGTTTTCCACCCAGAGGATGGGATTTAATCTCACCTTAAAGAACCATAGAGAGATCGTGAGGGTGGTCACGGCTAGGCCACTGGATAGGGAGCTGAAGGACTCCTACGTCGTGGTGGTTCACGCCACCGATGGGGATTTCATTAGCGAGTCGAAGATCTCTGGACTGGTAAGTTCGAGAGTAGCCTATATTCAATTGGAAGCCGTCATTGGAGTCTGGGGACTGATGAATATTAATGGCTAACACTTGGGGTGGTTTCCCCGTAGCGACTAGAATCATCGAGTTACCTGTTATCGGGTTAAGCTGCGAAGGGAATTATGGAGACCGTGTTTCCCGTGGAAGTAAAAAATGTATAGTGCATTTTAGAGGAGTTTTGTGGAATTCTCGTATTTTTGCCAAGTATCTCGAGATGTTATAGTTTTTTAAACGGTCGTCGTTATTCTACCGAGGAATTATTGGTTTTCAGGTGCATATTTTAGACGAGAACGACAACGAGCCGATTTTCGAGAAAGAGGAGTACGAATTCGAGATTAGGCCTCTGGTACCAGGTCCCGAGGTTCCCAAGGACGCGCCTCCCCAGTGGAAGATGTTCTCCGCGATAGGCAAGGTTGTGGCAAAGGATTTGGACGGGGACAAGGTCTCCTACAGCCTAGTCACTCCCAGCAATATGGTGATCGTGGTGCCTCAAACTGGAGAGCTCCTCTTGGTTGGCGAACCTGACCTTGATCTTGCCGAAGACACCGAGTACGAGGTCGCGGTGGAGGCCCACGACCTTAGGTTGTCCAGCAGAACTAGTCCTAAACCTGCCAGGGTTCTCTTCAGGTTCCTCACCTCTCAGATCGAGGAAGTTCCAGAGGTCCACAGGATCGAGAAGAGGCGAGTCACCAGAGCGGTGAGGCCTACCAAGAAGGTCGACTTTACGGAAGCCGAGGGTGACACCGAGGGCAAGATCGTCTTCAACCTCGAAAAGGACTCCCCTACGGAGACCTACAAAATCAGGGACGAAAACGAATGGGTCACTGTTCTGACGAATGGGTCCGTCAAAGTCGCCAAAAAGTGGGACTACGAGGAACTCGGCCCGGAGAAGACTATCGATTTCTGGGTCATCATCACTAACGTGGGGCAAGGTATAAAAGGATGAAGGTTTTCTCTTTTTTTGTTGTTAAATATTTTCAGAGTTTTTATATATATTTTTTTGTACGCGAGGTCCACTCGGCTCGCTCTATGGTTGGAGATTTCAATGAGTGGTCGAATATTTCTTTATATGCGGTGCACGTTTTGTCCTTTGTTTTGGTGAGTCTGTAAGAAGTATTAATGCCGAAGTATTATTCTCAGATCGAATCTTGGATTTTTTCATTTTTTTTTCTTGCCATCAGTTTCAGTCTTGTTGTCACGAGATCGTTATGAAACAAAGAGGGGTGTAATGAGAAGTGCAATCAGAGCACGTGTTAGTTAAATGCCATGTTTATCAATGCCGAGACATTGCATTTTAAATTGGAAAGCACGGTATATTTGGGAGTGTCACCAAAATTGCATTTGTAATGATTTTATGCTGTTCGTTTAGACCTTTAGCTTGACGGTACGGTGTGTAATATTAATTTTAAATTTATTTACATCTCGGTTTGTGTGTTTGATATAATTCATTGCACAACAATGCTCACCTTCCCACCTCTCAACGCGGCTTCTGTCGATTCGGAGTGAAATTTACGATGTCTGATTTTGAAAATGCGTTTTCCATCCGCGCAGTTTTTATTTACGACGCCTCTTTTGTTTGTTGTTCTTGGTTGTTTTGTCGGACCTTCCAAGCTGAGTGTTCGCGTTATCCTCATGGCGTTCCATGCCTTTTCGACAACGGTACATATGAATATGTAATTCAATCATTGCTTGGTTCGCTTTTTTGCAGTTGGCTTTTGGCCTCGTTCGGTGGGCTTTTTGGTAGCGGGTCAAAATTACCTGCAGAGAGGCAAACATTTTTTGATTAAATAGAGAGATGCCGAATTTTCTCGCGGCAGCATATGCATTTAATTTCGATGTAAATAAACGGTATTATTTAATTAACGCGAGTTAAAAGTCCTTGAAAATAATGAAATTACTGCATACCGAAAGTATTAATTTTTGCGATTTCAATACAACGAGGAAATTATTTGTTGACTCTCTTCATATGTGTCAATTAATGAACCATTCTACATGACATTGAAGCTCCATCTTGGAAAGAAAAAGAAAATTTTAGTCCGGCATTTTAAGTCGTTGAGTTACTTAACAAAAGCTCCAATAGATCTGCCAAGAGGCAATACTCTATAAACAAATCTATATTGTTTTGTATTATAGCCCACTAATCGCTACGTTCTCTTTTTCAAATCATTCCGCTTCCGCTTCTGCAGGGATTCAGTGTAAGTAACAAATCAGTGATCACACTCTTGACATTCTACTTTCTGGTATATCCGAGGAGCTTTTCGTGCTTTCGCAGCAGCTATTTCGAAAAAAGTACCTAATTAAGACGTGGATTTTAATTTTTCCTCCTTTCGCCGTGCACTTGCAGACACGCAAATTTAATCACTCGCACGATATTAACGATAAAACGCTTTAACTATTTTACTCTCGAATTCACCATGGGACTTCGGCATCTAATTTATTCTGGCTCGCTTCAGATACCGACAATCAACGTGTCATAATCAACGTCAAAGACGTGAACGATGAACAGCCATACTTCATCAATCGGCCGCTGCCCATGCAAGCAGTGGTTCAGCTGAACGCACCGCCGAACACTCACGTGTTCACTCTTCAAGCAAGAGATCCTGACACGGACCACAACATACACTACTACATAATTCGCGATCGAAGTACGTAGTTGCTATAAACCATCATTCATGTCATTTTATTAATGAAACCATTTTTTTCCTCAATTTCATTCACAAAGCTAAACATGAATTCTATACTTAGCTCCAACGTGCGGTGCAATCAAAGTTACACCTTCAATGTATACTCCTTTTTATACAATATCATTGCATACACGCAGAAAAATATCTGACTGAATCGTTACAATTTTTCTTGGTTTAACCATATAATATGGTTATTATATATACAACGAAACATTTGGACGACACATCTGAATCCTTTCGTTACTGCTTTTTAGGTGTTCACGTTAAATATTGCGGCAGATCACACCAAATAGTAAAGTAATTTGGTACACTTAACCAAAGTATTCAGTTTATTGTCTAAAATATTTTATAAAATTGACAAAACAATTTAACCAAAACACTTTAGTTGATTGAAGCAAAGAAGTTTAGCCAAGTGAAGTAAAATTCGGTTTACTCGATCGGAACGTTTTTCGAAATGAATTAGATTCAGTCAAACACACGATTTTGTAAAATGAGTCAAAGTTTTGTTCTGCCGGGGTGTATGTACGTATTTGTTGTGTATAGATTCTATGAAGTTTTTGTAAACTACCCATGTAAGGTCCATTTTATTTGAACGAATGTTAAAGAGTAAGACGCTATTTATAGTTTATTTGATTATTTGTAAAATTTACAGCCGGGGGTCGCTTCGAGGTTGACGAAAGATCTGGGGTGGTTCGAACGCGCGGTACCGAGCTTTTCCAATTGGATATGGAGTACGTACTGTACGTCAAGGCAGAGGACCAAAATGGCCGCATCGACGAGAGGCGTTACCAATCGACCCCGGAAGAGAGGCTCTCCATTGTTGGCGGCAAACGTGCGCCGCAATTCTATTTGACGGCTTACGAGGCTGAAATCCCGGAAAACCAGAAAAAGGACTCAGAGTATGGACGCATTCATGAAACTCTTCCGTGCCTTTGCTCTTTCTTTTGCTCGAAGCATACTTTGCGATTTTCTTTGCTCCAGAATCTTACCTGCACAGTTCAAACCCTTTTACTAGCAAAAGCTGATTTAAGAAGAATGCTCCAAGTAAAAAGATTAGTTTACCGAAACAAATATATATTGTTGACATGTATATTGTTGCCTGAATCACATACAATTGCAAGAAGCAGTAATTTTGTAGAGAAGACAAATTCATGTCGTTTTGAGCGAATTTCGTCAACTCAATCGATTTCTTTGGACGTATTTGTTTGCAGGATTTTGTTGTCGCAATGTATACTTCTTTGAGTCAACTTTATTTTTTTTCGATGTAGGATTAATAAAAGCCTTACACGATTTTTACCCATTTTAGGAAAGTTGACATTATTGACGAAACCTTTGTCTTTCAGCATCATATCAGTAAAAGCGAAGTCGTTCGCAGATCGGGAGATTCGGTACACCCTGAAAGCTCAAGGCCAAGGTGCCGCTGGTACCTTCAATATTGGTTCCACTTCCGGTATCGTAAAACTGGCCAAAGAACTTGATTTCGAGGACCTCCGACAACCGCATATTTATTCGTTGATGGTGACTGCCACGGAGGACTCCGGAGGATTTTCAACATCGGTTGAGGTAATTCAAGAACCCCGCCATGTTGATCTCCATCTTCCTGACTCTGCGGTTAAGCGTGGCTTTATTTAAACAACGGTCTCACTTGGAATTAATAAAATTGCTACTAATGATGAGACCGGATTCGCTGTTCCTCTTTGGAAGTGTCCGGCATCACTTTAAGCTCAATGGGTGCTTATATTAGACTCTGTCCATCATCGCGTCACCTGACAGTCATTGTTCAATCTCAGATTAAGTGGAGGATTAGCACCGACAAGCGTTGAGTTCATGACAGGATGATTCCTAGATTGAGCCCGCTTTTTGATCGGAAGTGTCAATTCCTGTCCTCTTAGTTTTAGAAATTGGGATTAAGGAGTCATGATCATTTCCCTTGATGAATATACACGCGTCAGGTCGTTTACTGTGTGTTCGTTTTATGCTAATCCTGTTTCATTTTCATTTTGTAGTTGACGATCAAGGTGTCAGACGTGAACGACAATGCACCGAAATTTGAACTCCCGGATTATCAAGCTCACAACGTGGACGAGGACATTGCTCTTGGTACCAGTATCCTTAAGGTCAAGGCCACTGATGCCGATTCCGGGGCAAATGCAGAAATTGAATATCTCGTCTCCGACGATCACTTCAGCGTGGACTCTAACGGCATCATAGTTAACAACAAACAATTGGATGCCGACAACAACAACGCCTATTATGAATTCGATGTCACTGCCAAGGATAAAGGTGACTGCTTTCAATTCTTTGCGAAATTTTGAAAAGCGTATTTCTTAGATACTTTTACTTGAAGTGGAGTAAATGTATTTTCCCTCATCAAAGTTATTTAATCTGAAGTTGATCAACTAGGATGCAACTTGTGCCTATTTTTATAACCCATTGTCTACCGCCCGACTACATTTAACAGTCTAACATCGTTATGAATGAATTTGTTGCTCACCAGGTGTACCTTCGAAGACCGGCACAGCCACGGTTCGGATATACACGAAGAATAAAAACGACGAAGAACCGAAGTTTTCGCAGCAAGTGTACACCCCCAATGTGGACGAAAACGCTGGACCAAACACTCTGGTGACTACTGTTGTCGCGTCTGACAAAGACGGTGACAACGTCCGTTTCGGGTTCGTTGGGGGTAACACCTCTTCGGGGCAGTTTGTCATCGAAGAGATCACCGGAGTGATACGATTGCACAACAAAAACATATCATTGGACCGTGATAAATACGAACTCAATGTAACTGCCATGGACGACGGGGCTTGTTGTCCGAAAGGCACCGAGACAATTCACACCAGCACCGCCGTGGTGGTGGTTTTCATTACCGACGTCAACGACAACAAGCCTGTCTTCAAGGAATGCGGCACTTACAATCCTAAAGTCGAGGAGAGCGCTGCGAATGGAAGCCCTGTTATCAAGGTCCAGGCTACTGACGATGACAAAGGCGTGAATGGTCAAGTCAAGTACTCCATTGTCCAGCAGCCTAACCAGAAGGGTACCAAGTTCACCGTGGATGAGGAAACTGGTCAAGTGTCGACGAACAAGGTGAACGATCGAATTAAGTGTAATGTTTGTTCTTCAAGTGTAATGTAATTCTCCGTACTTTCTATTGCAAGCAGTATTTCTCGAAAAAAGTTATTAACAGTATTCAATAATATCTAATAATTTCCTTTAACCTAGATGTTTCATTTATTTTTTTTATTTTCGGTGGAAATGTATTTGGTATGACATCGTATATGTTTTGTGAAAATGGCCTCGGACATTATTTCTTGCCCAGTATGTTTGATTGTTCACTTTTAATTTTCCTCCCGGGGTAACGTCCTAAATCCAGGTTTTACTAGCGACTCAGGCATTTTTGAACATTCCAGGTGTTCGATCGAGAAGGCGACGACGGAAAGTTCGTCTCCGTCACCGTCAAAGCTACGGACCAGGGTGAACCCTCTCTCGAAGGTGTCTGCTCGTTCACCGTCGAGATCACCGACGTCAACGACAATCCTCCTTTGTTCGATCGCCAGGTACGTCCTCGCTCGTATTCGTCCACCATGACGTCTCCGTAGTTTCCTGAGAAGGAATCAGAATGTCACTAAAAAAGTCATAATCGACTCTCCCGCGTGAACGCAGAAATACGTGGAGAACGTGAAGCAAGACGCGAGCATAGGTACCAACATATTAAGGGTATCGGCATCCGACGAGGATGCTGATTACAATGGTGCTATTACGTATTCCCTGAGTGCGACGGACGACAACGCGACTTTGGAGTACTTCGAGATCCAGCAGGAGTCAGGCTGGATTGTTTTAAAGAAGGCCCTAGACGTGAGTATACCCCAACATATCCGATAGACCATTGATCTCTTACTAACGATATACCTATTACAGCAGTGTCGATCCCTGGTGCCTTAACTCGAAGTGCGAGGTAAAGCACTAGTTAATAAACATTAAATAAATCTAGACTCACGAGTTTGACGTTGAATGTCAATATCGCGGCTTGAATCGAAGGTGTCGTTGCCCATTGTTAACGTTCACCAGGCTCCTTGAACAGTTTCTCGGAGAGCGTTTTTGATAAATGCCGATCGTGTCCCAGGGATCGAATGCACTCACTGCGCCTTGTATTAAATACAACGAATTATACATATATATATATAAAACCTGAGTGTACACCTTCTTGCCGACGTTCTGTACATTTGCGTTGACTTACTCTCTCATGACACTCCAGATCCAAGTCCTTGAGTTGGCCAGTCGTGCGCTACTTTTACTAACTGCCTATTATAAATATTATATATATATTTACATATGTATATTATACATACGTTTGACCAACAGTAATATCGATTATTTCTCAGACACTGATATACTACATTGCAACGAGATGAGTTTCCTTTGTACGGCACTTGTATAGAGTTTTGTCATTCCCCATTGATATATGCACAATGCGTTCACTCTGGTAACTTAGCTACTGCCTGAACTTCCTCAAACGCTTTATATCACGTACATACGAATTACCTGAATCGATCGACCAATTCGGGCTCTTCCGCCTTTTGGATTAACCGACCTTTCCGCACTTTTCTCTGCCAACTACCAATGATAAGCCGCCGCCGCGGCCTCAACGGAAGTGGGCCTTCCTCCTGGGCAGCGAGCGAGCTGAACGTTAAATCGACTTTACCGTTCGGAACCCCTTTTTCGTTCTTTTCCTCCCAACTTTTTTCATTTTTTACGTCCCCTTCTCGTCCCCGCCTCCCTTTTGACTTTCATTTTTCCCTAGCGAAACTGTACATAGCTCCGATTTAACGATTCCTCTCCGCGAGCTCTCGATCTCTTATCGGTGTACTTATTGTTGCTTGCACTTGTCCGTTAACTCTGAGGTTCTCGTCGCGCCTTTCCGAATATAATTTCCGTGGACTCTGCGGGACTAAAAGGAGTTTCTAATTGCTTAATCGTTGAGAAAATGGCTGCTTGTCAGGGGCTTCGTTTACACAAACGAGATGATGTAGTTTAGTAGTTGCAGTATAATTGGAAGATGGTAATTAGTGGGAAAATGGAAGTTAACTTCACCGTTCTCATTTTTACGAAGTTTCTCTTTAATTCAGTTCTACCGAGATTCTCGTAAACGAGATTCTTTTAAAGTAACAACACTCCTGCAGTTTCAGATAGCGAGGCGGAAAAATGCCACTCTCGCAAATTATTCTGAGATGATCTTGTTATAATGGCTCCTAGATTGAAAACATAATTAACAATTCGTTTGCTAATGTGTTTGGCAATGTCAACTCTTCCAAAAGTTCCCTAAGATTCATTATTAGAGATTACGTTACATTATTGAATATATCGGATTATACCGATTAATGATTATTAAAAGTTATTCAAGTTTCTGCAAATCACGTTTTAATTAGTCTACATATTAAATCGTGCAGTTTTGCCGTTCGGTCTAAAGGCGGGGTATTTCGAGCTTCCTCTGGAGAATGGATCGGGTTTTTAAAAGAAATCAGAATTAAACTGTATATATAAATGATTTCGGAAAATATACCGATGGAAAGGAAGGAGGAAAGTGCTCAGAAAGTCTAGAGTTAACGGGAGTTAACGATCGAGGGCCCTTATTAAACCCTTCCCATTTCGGTTGTCACTTTTTTCTGTGGTCTCTCCTCCCGGTTTTCTTTCGGTTCCTCGTTCTGACTTTCCTTTCGATGTCCCGAACGATAAACGACGAAAGAAGGAGAGAAGCGACAAAAAGCCACTAATCTTATGTCCTCGTTAAGTACTAATGTGAATGTCTTTTCAAAAGGGAAGTGATGCTTTTTTCAACTTCCAGGAGCAGGTGGGAACGACATTTTTTGAGCCCCACGTACGGTGTACTGCAGATCCTCTGCGCGTTTTCCGGTGCATCAGACATAAACGATGTTTTGAATTGTGCTTGCAGATTTTTATATGAATGTGTTTTTTGATTCCCTTACAGGAACGGATCTCGCTCTCGCTGTCGCTCCTCGTTCTCACTGTCCCTCTTTGTCTCTCTGTCTCTCTCTACTTCGCTCTCTACCTTCGAAAACCTCCCGCCTCCACCTGGGAACTTTCCCCCCTCTTGCTTGCCTCGGAACTCCCGATTATTTTGGTCGATCCCTTTAATCTCTGCCGTGGTTTCCTTTCATAGACAGAAAATGATCAATTTTCTTTCAATTTCCCACCGGATCTCGCGAGCCTTGCGTTGCTCCTAGCTGCATCCCTTTGTTAACTTTCTACCTCGTCGATGAACACTTCTCGGATTTAATTTCCTCATTCTTCGTATTTATTTTCCGTTCTCTATACGTACAGTAACCTCCCGTAACGCGGACGCGTGTACCTGTGTATACAATTTAGCTGTGGCTGTATTAGAAATAATCACAAAATCGTGGCAAACAAATTGAGTCATCCGAGGGTTGAGTCCATTATGCAATTCATTACACACCCTCCTGCAATTATTACGCGTAAATAAGGGGATTCGCGTATAAGCGCGATTTCCTTTGCCCTAGAATTTCAAAGCCGTATCGTACAATTAGTGGGAGGACGCTGTACTTATTTTTATTTCTTTCAACCCTTTGAGCGGTGAAAACATACGGTTACGTGTTACTTGAGTTTCCACCCCACGATAAACCACCGCTCAAAGGTTTAATTCTCGTGACACTTCTCTCGAGGTCTCGTTACGGATTCACCGCGTTATCGACCAATCTGTGCACCCTTTTTTCCGGTCCTCTCGCACGGCACCGTTCTTTCTCTTTCTCTCTGCTCTCTCTTCCACTTTCTCTGTCTCTTTGTCTTTCTCTCACTCTTTCTCTCTCTCTTCTGTATCTTTCAAACCCCCCACCTAATCTCTCGGCATATCACGACCGACAGATGAGAATCTTTTTTATAATCCGAGAGCGCATTCGTAGATCGTAAGGCACTTGTTCGAGGTGTGACATTTTTTCTTCTGTGATTGGGGCAGCATACCACTGTTGTGACCAAACATGTATATATATAAAACGAGAAAAAAAGGAAGAGATATGTACGTCCATCGGTCATTGGGCGAGGTTACTAACGAGAAAGTATCAGACGAGGGGTCGTCATAATTTCACCCGTTTCCTCCCCTCCCGCCACCCCTTCGACCCCTGCCCGAAATACCCCAAAAATCTCCCCCTGGTCCCTCGATGATCCCGTCGCCTCTCTAAAAAAAACGCATTCTGCTTGCATGCGAATCGCCTGCATCGATTGATTTTGTACAGAATTACTAATTTGTCTTTCTTATTGTTTATGTTTGCGTTTATTGCACCGTTTACTTTCCATTCTCGGATTTGACGATGACAAAAAGGGCTGTTTTCCAGTAAGTAGGATTTACCTGCCATATTCTTTTTAGCACCTGTCCTCTGTAACAATCAAATATGTACCATATAACAGAAATACATGCGTACCCTTGAGCATTTAATCAATTGCGCACTAGAAGACCCACTCGAGGGGGCTTCAAAGTAACTTTTTACCATGTGACTTTACCGATATTGGAATTTCTCGGTATTCTTCGAAATTAGCGCACGTAGGCGTTTGAAACATTAAACGAATGCTCAGCTGGAGGAGAGGGATTGCTTGTTAATCGTAAGAACTTTATTTAATTACTCGATACATATGAAAGAGTCAGGGACTCTTATTCTTGTTTATCACTTGAGGAAAAACTAGATGACGTTACAGCAGTTTCTTTTGTTCTTTTAATTTGGCATACGTTTGAATTTTATGGTTAACACCCGCGACCTCTGGTCCAGGTATTTGACAGTATCAGACAATTCCGTGTGCTAATTTCTAATAATTATGAGAAATCAAGAAGTTTGTTAATCTACACGGCAAAAAGTCCTCTTGGAAACCCCTCAAGTTTAACCCTTTTCCACCGTATGTCTCTGTCACTGTTTTGTTTCCGCCTACCCACATTAGTGCGCGTGTACCATGTATATGTGTCTCTTATTTTCTTTGTAAAGATTAACGTTAAGTTCCCATTCTCAACCACACACCGACTTTACTCGCCCATCTCTGTCTCTGTCTCTCTACACGACCATCTGTGTAATCTATGTGTATACCTATACATATTATATATAATATACAGTCTTTATTTCGGACTCCTGTAATTTATTTCACTTTTTTTCATATATATAAATATATATATATATATCTCTGTCTATCTCTATCTTTCTTCTCTCTCTCTCTCTGACTCTCTCTCTCTTTCTCTGTCTTTCTCTCTTTTGAACCATTCCGTTCGCCAGAGTTTCGTAGGTATCCATCCAACCACATGGTCATAACCGACTGCGCATATACTTGCACTACTTTTCTCCCAAAACCCCCCCAGACATCGTATATACGTATATACATATACATAGTGTATACATAATATATACACAAGGTATTCGCACCGCCATTATGTACCAGCGACTACTCCGACACTGCCTGTGAGCGCCTTGCCCGAGGGAGCGATCAAGAATTTCCGCACGTCTTTTGTTACTAATGAACCCATTTCCATGTTGCAGAAGATCTCGATCACTAGTGTCGCGTTACAAGAGGCGAGCGCGTCGCGCTATTTGCGGATACCTACCGGACTCTTCGACTGCTCGCGGCGTTTCTTTACGCTCATTAGTTTCCTCTTCTCTCTGGCTCTCCACGTTTATCTGTTTCTCCCAGTTCTCGCGACGCGACCGGTCGCGACCTTCTCGAGCCCCGCGACTTCTTCGTCCTTTCGGTGCTCTCCACATTTCCCAACACGTACGGATAACGTCGATTCGAGGTTCGTCATGTTGGTCGTTAGATCAAAAGCAAGACCTTCCTCGAGTCGACGGCTCCTCGTGTTCGGAAATCAACGCCCTCTTTTCCTCGGGACGGCTGCATTAGTTTCCTAAAACGTAACCCGAGGTATTATTCCGGGACTTGATTTACACGTTAGTCGTTACTTAAACATATTTCGACGGGAATTTATTACGTGGTTTTTGTTCAACGGGAGTAGGAAGAAGAAATAACTCGCAGTCGATAACGTGTATTTGTCTTGAATCAGAATATGCGGTTTCACTAGTTGATGCCTTATTAGCGAGGAGAAACAAAACTGTGATCAATGCTCGTTGTTTAGGGACCTTTCGGGGAATAAAAGGAAAATAGTTAATCCGATCCATACCGATTTGCAGTATCCTTGCATTCGAGTCTTCCGTAGAAATAGTCTCGGTCCAACTGCAACTTATGAGTGTACTTGTCGCAAGCCTCGACCGACCAGCGGACACCTTAAAAGAATCGCTAGATTTCTTAAATATCTCCAAGAACTTATGCAGCCGCCTCCGCCTGTCTATCGGGTCTCTTATCGATGCCTTTCCACGAGTCGAGCGAACGAATCCATAAAACTAGAGAATTATAAGGAATAAATTAAAATCGCCCACGATTCCGACGAATCAGCGGCCGGCGCGGTTCCTCCGTTTCCTCGCGTTCGTTAGAAAATGTCGCGCGATCACTCATTCTTTCTCTATCTCTCTCTCTCTCTATCTCTCTCTTTCACTCTCTATCTTTCTTTCTCTCAGTCTCTCGTCTCTTCTGAATCGCTCATATGTCTTCGTTTAAACGAAGCTCGTCCCGACGAATGACCCTTGTGAGTTGACGGCCCATGTTTTGCCAATAGCGAGACGGGTTTCGCCTGACAGTACGGGCCTCCGACAGAGGGACACCACCCTTGTCCGCAGACGTGGACGTTGAGTTAGTCGTCGTAGACAGAAACAATAAACCACCTGTGTGGAATGGGAATGTATACAGCCCCATTCACATCAAAGAAAATGTCACAGTGGGTACTGTAGTGACGACGGTGAAAGCCAGGTTTGTATGCCACGGAACATGACACGACGTAGAGGGCGCGAGTCGTCGTGTCGCGGGGCGACGGTGGTGCCGCGCGACACGAAACACGGCGGCGCGCGTCCGACTAGGTCCGCTCTACACGGCCGAGTTTATCCTCTCGTTTCTCACCCGGCTTCCAAAATGCACGGTCGAGTTTAAGGTAATATATGAATCTCTGTGGCCGCTTTTCGCGGATGTTGCCATTCTGTAGGGGCGATCGGTACGAACGAGTAAACGGCCCGGGCAAGGGTCCGCCATGTCGGTTCCTCGAGATGGGTAGATCGGCGGACCGAAACGATGTCGCAATTTATGAATACGTTTAACTCGTCGAGAAGTTACGGGACGTTGGGTGGATGAGTTTGAGAAGCCGTGAGACACGAGCGGTCAAACTCAGTGGTCTAAAGGGGGCCGAGAGAAGCGTTGCATCGCGCGACGATCCCCGACTCGCCATCGATCGACTGACCTAACCTCACTCTTTCTCTCTCTTTGTCTCTGTTCTATCTCTGTAAGACTCTCGATCTGTTTCTCTCTCTCTCTCTCTCTCTCTCTCTCTCTCTGTCTCTATCTCGATCTGTTTTTCTCACTTACTCTCTGTCTATCTTTCTCTCTCTCTCTCCGAACAACCTCTCATGTCACGAGACATCACGAGTTGCGCACCGAGACTCCTGGTAGGGCGAGTCGCGCGCGCGACATGGCGTCGTTCAGGGAGGGCGCGCATGCGCGCGCGCGCGCGACTCCCCGGATGAATACGTATTCGTAAATACTTAATACTTAATATACTAATCTATATATACCGATATACTTACCTTACTTATACCTACTTATACCTATACTCTATCACACGTGTCATGAATCATATATACGATAACCCGTCTCCACCGACGCGCAACGCGCGTGCCACGGCGACGTGTGCCTGCTACGACACAGAGTCTCTCCCTGCAGATATATCTAGATATATATTATTTATATAGATATATATACACCACGGACGAGATGCCACAAGTATATATCGTATACCAGTACCAATGTATACCACTTGCCACCGACGAGAGCGATGAGATTGGCTCGACGAGCACACGAACCGCGCGCCGCTTGCGTCCCCTGTAGGGCGCCGCGCATGCGCCGGACGCCGAGCGGCCGCCATCTTGCGGGGCCCGGACTCGCGCAGCGCGCGAGTGCGACTTATTCACAGGCGGCGAGAGAGAGACGCCCACGTAGAGGCGCGGATTCGAGCCGATCCTAGCCGATTCCAGCCGATCCCAGCCGATTCGGGCTGGCGCCCGACTCGTCGCCGCCACGTTTGCCTCCCCGCCGACCCACGAAATTCACCCGAGAAACCCGTCCGAGGGCTGTGTCGGGCCGAAAGAGCGAAACGCACCCGCGGCCGCGTCTAACGGGCACCACGGGTGCCGGCGCGGCCGCCCGGGGAAACGCAAACGAAGTTCGTTGCGACAGCCCGGAGAAGGCAATATATAAGGGAAAACGAGTGGAGATGCCCGAAGCTAACTCTACCCTACTGACTCTCTCTATATATCTACCCCCGCCCGCCCCCGCCCTCCTCGAGGACTGCCACGAGCACGTGATGTACTAACGCCATCTTTGTTCTTTTCTTTTCCCGTTTGTTAACGTGTCACACACTGGCGTAGCGCGAGACATACAAGCTGGAGGCAATGGCCCAAGACAAGGGCTCCTCGCCCCTGTCGCGAGCGGTGGAGGTTCAGATTGACGTTGTGGACCGTGCTAATAATCCGCCCATATGGGACCACGTAGCGTATGGCCCGGTCTACTGTAAAGAGAACATAGCCGTTGGGGCTAGAGTTCTGTCTGTTAAAGCCAGGTCTGTCACACTGTTAATGCTCCGTGCGGCTGCACGAACCCGCCCTGCACGCAAATCTCGTGGCAATATTGTTCTTCTGCACGTTATTGATATTGTGTACGAATAACCACACCGACTGCATATTTACTGCCAGATATAATGTGTATTTGACATGACACCCCCACGCGGGGACCGCGTCTTACCGATACGAGGCACACCTCATACCTACCCGTACTTACGGACGTACCCACACGGAACACACCATACGCACACCCACGAGCATGCATACGTGCACTGTACAAGATTCCGGGGATCGCGATTTTCCGAATTGGCTACGCGAGACGTCGAAATGTACCTCTGGCGGAAGTCGCGTGTCCTGATCGATGGACCACTTTTGCTGGGGAGGTTTTTCTCCAGTGTGGGTGGTTCACCTGGGAGACTCATCGGTGTGGGGCACCACGCCACCAGGCTCGTGGTACCACGTTAGACTCGGCTTGGTATCCCGACACGGTAGCAAAGGTATCGTCGGCTTCTTTGGTACGCCCAAAGGAGATAAACGCCGTCTTGGGGTGGTGCCCTGTTTCGTTAAACTCGACGATTAGGGGTAGACTTAGATGGTAGATGTTGAATCGACGGGTCAATTGGACCTGATCTGTTGGTCGAAGCATGCGAGTCCATTTACTGACTTTGGAGGGAGTTTTATACAGTGCACCCACACATAGCAAACACGCAGGAGCGCACTGGACGGACCTAAGACGGATACACCACTCAATGCACGTCTTTCTCGGTGTGTGGCTGTTCACGAAGACCCGCCTCGTTGTTCTTCACCCAACTCTTTCGAGAGATCGTACGTCGGGGCTTCCTAGCGTCGATTCTCAGGAGGTCGTCCCTTAGATCGGACGAACGTGGAATTCTCCCCCTTTTTAAGACGCCGCGCGACACTTGCGACGGAGTTTGTCTCTGTCTCTCTGTCTCTTAACTCTCTAACTCTGTCTAAGACTTTCCTCTGTCTATGTATCGCCCTTTATTTCGAGCTCTACTTCTCTCTCGTGTCTCAGTCTCGAATCGCGCGTCGAAGCCTTTCTCGCACGATCCACATCGCGATCGGCGAGCCCTTTGATCTCAGTGCAAGACAGGATCGGTGATGACACCGTGGCGAAAAGAAGTTGAACGATGAAGTCCAGTTTTGCTTTGGAAATGGTACTGCTACGATTTGACACTAGTTTTATAGATATTTTGCGGTGACAGGGATATGTTAAGAGACCCTGTAAGGTCTTGGACGAGTTCATGAGTCTCGATTGAGCGCTACGTTTCTGTATCCCATTAATAAATTCCAAGGGTACATTGTTTTGAGCTGCGATAATGATATGGAAATTTTGAAATATCACTCGTCAGATATCAAAGAAAAATGTTGAGGATGAGATTCATTTGTTTGGCTGTAGAGGGAACAATTTACCTGCGTACTTTACGCGGTAAGAAATATAGGACTTCCATTTTGAACGAGATGATATCTGCTATCACTTTGAGCTCAAAGGATATAATCGATATGTTTGAAGAGTATTTCTGTTATTAGAACGCGGAAGACATTGTAATGGTGATTTAAAATGCAATGTCCCTTTTTGAATTCAGATTAAGTTGAAGAGACTTCGTTTCCTCCACACTGGTGTCATCACCTTATGATCTCGGGTGAACGACAGGGCGTGTACATTGGACGGTAAAAGAAACCTCGAAGTGTCTTCGGATCTAATTTTGGTTTTTTAGTGACCTCTGATTTTTTGATCCTTTGAAAATTCTTATCTTTTGTCTAAATAGTTGGAGTACTCATCAGTTAACAAGGCGATCGGTAACTTAATGACCATGTGGATTCATTGATTTTCTTATCAATTGCCAGTAGTCGATATTTTGGAAGAATATTAAAGAATATTATTAAAGTAATAAAAACCCGTGTATCACGATCAACCGACACTTCGAGTCAGTTTCTTCATACAGACAAAATACCTCGAAGTCATACTTGCATACACGGAGGAAAGAGGGAAAAATGCGTGGCACTTGTCGCGGAATTTTCCGAGAGCAAGGGAAAAAGCGTTTCTAGAAGAGAAATGGTGTCTCGATAAATCGATAATTATTAATATAAAATATAAATGATACTTTGTTTCATTAGTTTCTTGGAGCTGCTACTTTATATATTTATTAATGATGCGTCCTAAACAAGTGTTGGGCAAAAAAATATTCCTGGAAATTTTCTGTTTTTCACATTGTTTCATTACTTTGATATTAAATCGGCAAGCAATATTATGCTATATAATAGCGAAAGATAAATGTAAACGTTTACCTCGATAACCAAGGGATATTCATCAATTCGTAATGTTATTATTATATAATTAGCTATTTTTTGTTCATACACAATACACAAGTTTCGTATTAACTAATATTACAATAATTTTGCATCGTATCCGACCGCTGTTTGTACAAAACAGGAAACGGGAAAACAATGAAATCCGACCCACCCTTCACCAGGAGGGTTTCGCCCTGAGGCCGGTGCCACGCGTTTCCCTCGACAGGTGTACACGAAATCCAAAGTCGAGAAACACGAGGTTTTCGAAAAAGGTGAAATTCCCTTCAAGAGCCCACCCGAGCTCGATTAATCGCGACTCGTTGCGATACCGCAGATCAAAGCACGACGCCGCGGGCCCCGAGTGCAGACCGCACTTAAAAAAAATAAAAAAAAATAAAAAAACCCCAAAAAGTATGCGAAAAAAGAAGGGAAAGAAATCGATGCCAAAAAGAAAGCGATAGATAAATGCGAAGAGAAAGAACCACGACGAAAGAAACGAACGAACCGCTCGAAGAGAGAGCCCTTTCGCGTTCCTCCCAGCATCCAAAAAGAACGCGCGATTCTCTCTCCTGCACTCTGAGAGTTTCTCGCCCCGTCGACAGTACAAAGCCGTATTTCATGAATATGCATAAGTTAGTTTAGGTATGTGCCGTAAGAGTCTTTTGGGCATGCTTCGACATAGATGCTTTACTGGAACCCGTATTTATTTTTCTGTAATGATTGGCATCTCTCTCTCGCGACTCGACGCGCCGCAAAAGGAAATAGAAAAGAGTACATGAACGAAACGCATCGTCCACGATGCCGCGCGTTCGGCCGTTTTTCCGTTTTCCCGTTTTTCTATTTCTCCGTTCTAATCTGTTCCGTTGACTTCGTTCTTTTTTCTTTTCTCTCCGTCTCTCGGCACTCTGTTTAGTTGACCCCTCGTCCGGTTGCAAGTCGGTTGCAAGTCGGCTGCAAGGTAGCTGCAAGACGTCCAAAAGTGCAACCGGTGCAACCGAGGGTTCCTTAGAGGGCGACAAATGCACCGAATGACTACTACTAGTCGTAGTAGTAGTTGCGAGATGCTCCCTGAGTTCCTTTGCTTCGATTTCGGGACTGCTTCTTGTTTCGATACGTGCTGATGAATACCGCCCTGCAATATGAGTGTCCAAAGTGATTTTTCTGACTTATTACTAACAGAACCCGGTATTTATTTGATAAATTCTTACCCCCTCGGGTTTAAAAGGACCTTTGCAATTTACTTACAGGAAATAATTCCGACATTCGGTAAAGTATGTTGTAATGCTGATAAAATTATCTAGAAAAGAAAAACTAGCAATACAGGTTTTAAAAACTGATAAATAGATACCCACGTCTGATTGAGGACTTCATTTTAATGGTTTATACTGTAGCGATTTATTTCTCGCAAAATCCATGCATTTTTCAAGTTGCTCGGATTTATTAACTGCAAGAGAAACTTTCACTTTTCGTCAATTTCAATAGGTGTTCGAACGAGATAAGTAAATTAATTCGTATCTTGATGAATGAACATTTATGGGTATTTTGGAATTTTCAAAATTCATCGGCTAATTGAATCTTTGTGTTGTGTATTTTTTTTTGTCTAGTAGGCTCGGCTTTAAATTACCACGTTTTTTTCCCGGGTACGGTCAATATGGGATGAAATTTATTTTTACTGGGGTGGATTTCCCTCTCGGGGTGTGCTGTTAAAAATATTACACCGTGCCGCGCCCTGGAGCTTTATGGACCATGTGACGGTGGTATATTGGTGTTAATTTTAGCACCGTTCTTGGGTCGTATGTTAAACCGTGTTAAAACGGTGTTAACTTTAACACAATTTTAAGACTGCTATGAGGTCCATAAAGTCCACGCCAGATGGCGGTTCCGGCAATTTGTAACTGTACGTGGCTTTTTATTCCGTAATGGCCGTATAAATATCTGTCGCCATTGAATTTCATTGAACATTCTTACCCGCGGCGAGTGTCATAATTCTTTTTTACTGTTACATGCGCGGTACCCGGAATAAGGATTCGTGAAACGGAATGGTAACGCTTACCGCCGCTACATGACAATAGAATCAAATCTACCTGATTGAAGATACGTACTCTCGAGAATTCTCATAAAATTGAAGATAATCATAAAAAAAGAAAAAAACCGGATGACAAAATAATTCCGCATTAGGAAAAGTGTCGGATTGACATTTTCAATATTTAAATTAACTTCCTATGACGTTGATCGACCCTGAAAAACATTCTTTCTCTCTAGCGCATGTCATTAGGTTGGCTAAAAGTTCTTGCGATACTAATGATACAATTTCGAATACGTAAAATGTCACGCAGCTTTTCAGCTCGGCAATACAATTTATATACTGGAAACGAGTATATATTTTGGCAGGGTCGAATTTAAAAATAACATCCCTCAATTCTTAATTACTCAACTCTGAATTTAAATAAAAGGGCGGTCATTCTTGGGCACTTTCGAACACGGCGTCCCCGGTGATTCGCATTTTGATTTTTGGGCGATGCCAGGCCACGGCCGTCTCGTCTTTGCGTTTGTTGTTGCAGTTACCTACGTTGTGTTCTTGTTTTGCGTGGTACCAGACCTTAATGCGTAACGATATACAATTGCATCACGTTCTAGATCGTCGACGTATGGATATGCCGTATTGATTTTGGGCATGTTGCGTCAGTTGCTTTTCGTTTGCGTTGCTTACGTCCCGAGAATCGCGTAGCGTCTCGTAGAGAGCAAATGGATCGGGACTTTACGTTTTCGTCGGGTTTCTTTTTGCGCCGCGTGTGTACCTTCCGCCTCTGCCGCGCGTTTCCGGTAGCCTTAGAGCGGCCATTTTGGAGAACGGTCGAGGACGTAGATTGGTAACGATCTGGCGAGTGTTTTGAGGGTAGCGAGGTGACGTAGCTTAGTTAGAGGTCCTCGTTGTGCCTGTGAGATATCGAGCCGAATGGACCAGCCGAGTCCCTCTCTCTCTCTTTCTCACGTTCACTCTCCCTCCCTCTGTCTGTCTTTGCGCGCGCCGCCATCTTGGGAATCTCGAGAAATCGGCCGAACGCTATACTAGGCGACTCGAGGACATCGTATTTCGTCCTCGTATCCGTAGGAGTCACTTTGCAGAGATCCCGATCATCCGCATGAATGATCCGAGCCCGAAATTAGAGGATCTCTCGGGGTCGAATTCGGATTTCCGCGGAAAACCTCGAGTGCGGATTTTTCGCGCGTATCCGCCCAAGTTAAATTGTCTAGTGTCACGAGTCGGAACAACGATTCAACCTCGGCTGAACATCGGTAAATCGCCCTAAAGTTTCGCCGATTGAGAATTTCCTACATTTGGTCGTTTTAATGTGACGTATCTTTTGGATTTATTAAATTTCTGAAATTGCTCGGGCGCGACGGCTTCGAGGAAGATATTTAATTATAGAGAACGGTGAGTCGGGGCAACGAGCACCGGGATTTTCGACATTGGCGAACGGTGCTAATATTAAAAGTCGCTCAATTTTCAAAATCCTTGTTCGCACGTATCCGAGCAGTGAAATCCTTTGACACCCTGGCCCGGTATTCCGGTCTATCCCGTCAAGCCGGTATCGATGGTCAGGATTAACATTTTCGAAGTCAGTCGACCGAGTGTCACCAGGGCGCGAAAAAAGAAGTCTACAAAATTCGGAAATCTCGCGAACGACGATTCGGACGCGCCGAAATTCCAGGTGAAATTCGAAAATCCGACGCCAACAGATTCGCGTAACGCGAACATCGATCCGGTTCGATATATCCGAATTCGATCCCAATCGGAAATCCCGGGACATGAACTAACTATTAACAACTAACTACTAACATCATTAACCTCCGAGGTTCCTCACGAGTTGGATCAACTCGCGCCACTTTTTGCGGATAACTTACGGAGTCAAAGACAAAGGAAAGATAAACACGCATACACTAGGAATATCCAAAAAGTAGGGAAAAAAGAAATATCGCGTCCGTGGGAAATACTCTCCCGATTTTTGTGGTTTTCAGAGACGCTTAGGGGATGGGGGTAAACACCGACTTTTCTCATTTCTTTTCCACACGCGTTTCTTTTCTGTTTCCGCCACCAACACGAACACGGAAAATCCACACAGGCACACCCTGACACGTCTACACGCACACGAAACACCTACAGAGCCACACAAGTACAAAAAGTCACACACTCTGCCTCTCTCTCTTTCTCTCTCTCTCTCTCTCTCTCTCTCTCTCTCCCTCTCTCTCTCTTTTTCTCTGACTTTTCTCTCGGAGTCGCCTCTAAGCTATTCGAGAACCTCTCTTCGCATACTCGCTTCTTCAGCTACGTACACACTATACATACCTCATATATACATATATATATATTCCATATATTATATATATGATTATTCTATGGTATATTTACGTAGGTAGATGTAGGTATACTATACGCAGGCACATCTTTGCACATTTCAGTACCTCTCGTGATGTGTGTCACGCTTTCGCGACTAATCCACACGTCTACACATACACATTGGCGCCCTCCACGGTAATTTCATGTGCGTGCTAGGTGGACATTCGAGAGAGGTCTTGTGGATGCGTATGTACTCAAATAACTGAGATTTTTATTTTAGAAAGATGTTGCATTTTCGGAACTTTTGCTATGGATTAAAATCACCCCGCGAATCAATGCCACAGTTTTCTGTGCACTATTTAAGTTTTATTTACTGACATTTAAATGATGAGATTATACGTAAGAGAAAAAAGAATAATTATGAAGGAGAAGGAAGTTATCAATTCGCAAATGTTGTAAACTTAATGAAGCGTTTTGACGTTCGTCGAAAAATTTGTTTTGTTCAACCACGTACTTAATAGTCGCGTTTGCAAATCCACAAGACGTCAATTGGACCGTTCACTGTCACTATTAAAATATATTGTATACGTGAATGATAAAGATTAGTCAAATGAAGAAAAGAAACTGTATCACCAAATTCAAATTTCCAACGTCACGAGCCAAGTACAGCTCCTTATTTTACATGAAATTCTATAATTTCTGCTGGCGAATTTGCAAAATGCTCACTCCCTCAAAACGCACTTTAACGCACGTCTCGTGGGCCCGAGGGCGGAAAAATGAGTGTAGGAAAGAAAGAAAATATTATTTTCTTGATTTCATAAGCACACCCGTGATATATCGCTGGTCGGCGCGTCCACCACCCACCACCCACTGAAACGCCCACTCACACCCAAAGGCACCTCTCAAGATCCACACCACACAGAAATCACTCACACCCGAGCACAAGTAACACTCAACACCCTGGTACAAAACCCCGAAACACCACAAGCACATACGACATCCACAGCCACCTAACAAAATGGCGTTGGGCGCCAGAAGGGAAAAAAACGGCGAGCTTCGGCCCGGAGAGACGATCGCGACCGCTGAGTAGTTAGAGTACTGCCTCCTCCCAAGTAACGCAAGTAACGTAATTTGATTACCGATTAATTCGCGAATTACGGCCGAGGGTTGGTACACGGTCTTAGGTCGCGATCGGAGTCGAGAAAATGGGAAAAAAAGATATCTTAATCAGGGTTCGAAGACGGGAAACGCGGTCCGGGGTAAAGAAAGGAACGCGAGAAAGGAGGCGAGAACACGAAAGTACGAAAGAAAGCGTGTAGTTACGTTTCTTAGTAGCGATTGCCCGGATTACCGAGAGGATTGCTAAAGCCTATGCGAGAACGAGCCGCGCTAGGTAAAGAGTCGCTGTCGTATGTAGATGTCGTAAGCCTCATAGAGAGTTCTTTGGTACATTGATTTTCTCGTTTCGTTCGATTCTTTTTTTTCATTATACATCGTGTTACGTCATCGCATGGTATACCTCTTTCGTTCATATACGAGCAGTTATTAGTTACACGGTATAGTTTCTCTCCTCCCGGTTTCTACATATGTTATTACATAAACATATATTTATATATACTGCTCTAGAGGAAGTTTCCGTTCTCGTTTCCGTTCCGTTTCTTCTTTCTTGTTTCTCTTTTCGTCGTTTTACTCTTTTTTTTATTTTCTTCTTTTTTTTTCTTCATCTTTCCTTTCGATTTGGTTCCTTTTTCCGTTTTTCGTGCGCGTCCCTCGAGGCTGCCGGACGACGCTGACACTTTTCCCATATGTCGGCAGCTCCGGGATTGAGAACAATCCGACGGTCTTTTACCATCTCATGCCTGGATCCACCGCCCAGACCAATAAGTTCAACACCTTCTATCTACAACAGAGGTCTGAAAACTCTGCCACCTGGGCAGACATCAAGGTCAATCATCAGCTCGATTATGAGAGCATCAAGGAGTACAATCTCACTATACGAGTGGAGGTATGTTCCTTTGTTTCCCTCTCTCCTAATCTACGTTTAAATTCAATTGAGCCATGTAAATATATTTAATAACCCACCCTGGCCTATATTCAATAATTTCACCCCTAAGCTAAATTAACTTTGACTACTTACATAAATTGCACAATCTATTCCCGTAAATTATGAGAATTATTTTTAATGTAGGTTGTATGTTTTCTTTTTGGCACGACCTTTTATCTGGAGATATTTTAAATTGCAAGGTCTACATCGTTTAAGTATGCAAATTGTACATATTGATCACTGATGTCTAGATCGCATTTTTAAGGGCTGAAATCATATCCCTTCAATTTCGGGGGGGAATACGTTGATACGCTCCGCTGTTTTTAATACGAAAAGAAAATATTTTCGGTTTCCAGAATAATGGCGCCCAACAGCTGGCCTCGGAGGCGACGGTCCACATCATGCTGGAAGACGTTAACGATGAAATACCTTTGTTTACCGAGCGGGAACAAGAGACTGTACTCGAAGGTGAACCGGTCGGTAGTAAAGTCACTCAAGTGAACGCCGTGGATAAGGATGGGACGTCTCCAAATAATCAGGTAACTTATTTTTTTCCGATAAATACCTCTGTTCCTTAAACTACCCTTTAACCATTCCAAGGGAGGTTCAGAAAATCAAGCAGCTTAACCTTAGTCTACCAGAAAAAGTAGTAGAATACTCATACTTATATCACTGATATTTGTGACTTTTTACGTACACAATATGTTATACACCTACTCTGTACCTGAAATTGATATCTTTGAGAGCAATCCAGAATGTAACATACCTAGAATATATAACAGAAATATTGCTGATCATTTGATTTCGATTAAGTGAAAAATGGGGTATTGAACTAAAGTCAAGATAGATCAAAATCGGACATTGATAATAATTTTAAAGTTATGCCCTAAGATCCTTTAAACCTCGGTACAAACATCCTACAAGAGTCTCTTCAAGGCGGGTGCAAGTGCGACCTCGCGAAATGCACTTTAAAATTTGGTTTCTTGCTTTTCGGAGCCTTGGCTAAGATTTCGATGGTTTCGGAGGGCGAAAGTTCGTTTTAAGATGGCATATTTGTTTAGGCACGGGGTCAGGCATGCACCAAACATTGTCTAATTTCGTCTCGAAGACAGGGGAAAATTCTGTTAACCTGAATTTTTCGGTTCCCTTGGATTTCTTTGAACTCGGGTTCTCTGCGAGGCAAAGAGAGACCACGAAGGGAAGTTAAAGCAATCTCTTCGGGAGTTTATGTAGCGAAAAGAGAATTATTAGCATATCGCGTTGCATCTGAGGCTAATAACGTAAATTAGTATCTTCCGTTAGTCCGGGGTAACTCGTGGCACGGAGTACGGAAGTTCCGAAAGTAAATAACCCCGACAACATGGAGCTTGTATCGGATTCGCTGCAAAAGCCGTTTCTACGTGGACTTGGATTAGTTTCAGAAGTTGTAATCGGCCACGCGAGACTACCGGTAAACAGTTTGTTTTATTGCAACGGTACATCGCCGGTTAATCCCTGCGACAAAATTCTGGATACAAAATTTCCAGTGAAAATTAACTCGCGAGTAAACATCCACTTTTGTTGACGCTGCTCTTGGTGTATCTAACAAAACGGAGCATTTATTCTTCCCTGGTACACGATCCAGCCAAATTGTCCACGTAGCATCTTGTGAATACCTTAAAGAAACAACTTTTATCTTAAACATTTTTTTTTATTGTATATTTTTGTGTGAATGTTTGTAGTCGAACGAGAAGAGTGTAATTTTTACAGGATAGGCCCAAGGCGACGTAGACGGAACGGGGCTAAATGTACCGTTTAATTTCAGGTGACTTACTACGTGGTGAACAGCGATCGAAACGAGGGGAAGGAGTTCTTCGAGATCAATCAAGAGACCGGGGAGGTAACTACAAAAGTGGTGTTCGATCGCGAGAGGCAAGGAGCTTATGCCTTGGAAGTCGAGGCCAGAGACGGCGCGCCTTCGGCCCGGCCAAATAGCAACGGCCAGCCCAATTCAGGTGAGTACTCCACTTGCACCTACATCACGGAAGTTTTATCAGCCCCCGAGTTTACCTGCCGCCATTTCCGTTTCGGCTTACTAAATGGACTTTTACATTTATTGGAAAAATTTCCATGCAATGGTGACCAAGAAAAGACGTTCGCAGGGTGAGCAAATACCCGCGCCACGCATGTACTACGTTTTAAATCAATTTCAGATTAATTTTAAGAGACCTTAATACTAATCTGAAATTGTTAGTTTGGTTGGGACAAACGTTGATCTTGCCCATCTCGTAGGTAGTCCGAGATTGGCTCTTGGGCCTGAAATATTGAACTTATTGTTAGTATAAATTGTTAGTTTGGTTGGGACAAACGTTGATCTTGCCCATCTCGTAGGTAGTCCGAGATTGGCTCTTGGGCCTGAAATATTGAACTTATTGTTAGACATTTTTGATAACGGGGTAGCCGGGTGTCTATCAGCTTTTTGGGCCGATAAGAGTATTCATGGTTATTTCTGGAATCCAAGTCGAGCGCCAGTTTTCAAGGCGGATTCAAGGAGAAAAGGTATCTCCAATGGACAATCCTATCGAAACATCGTGTTAAAGCTCAAGTTCGTCTCTTTCACGGCTGGAGTTTCGAGAAGGCAGAATTCCGTGGCTTGATCGGAGCTGAAAAGCTCCTCGAGGGCCGGTAAAGTACTTAGCATAAAATCGATTGCTAATGCCGCACATCGGTATATCGGCCCTCGGAGTTTACGTCGGAACTTCCGGAACTCCAATAAATTTCGCCCCGTCGCCCTGGGTTATCGAGTGGCGTGGATGATCCATTTACCGATTATGGAGATCGGTCGCGGGAGTCGGCGGCGAGCTTTTAGCCGGGCTGCTTCGACTCGCAGTTTGAATATTTATTTAATCGCCGGACCTTCCGTATGGAATCCCAGAATACGGATAGGTCGTCGCTGGGAAGTGTCCCGATAAGCTGAGCATTTTTTTTCTTTAATCCCGAAATCCAAATGGATAGGATTTTAGTAGCTCGAAACTGAATTCAGATCACCTATATTAAGGATTTGGTTGATTGCGAGCTAAAGGTGATTTAAAGGAAAATCAATATATTATTAAATTAATCCCTTAAATGTGTTACGGAGAAACTTTATTTTACTGGATTCAACACAATTCCTATACAATATAGAAAGTATTTGGACCTTCTCAGGATATGATTTCAGATATTTTCAATGCTATTATGCCTCGTCTGCTATACATGATCATTTTTAATTTTTTAATTCATACTAGGTACAGTTTAGTTTTATTTTACTATACGCTAAGGACCGAGAAAATCTTCATATCAATTATGAAATAAGGAATTACTCCTCTTTTCATTTTTTGACGTTAGATGTAATCGTATGCAATTGCACTTCCGTGACATCGATAAGACTTGAAATATCATGCCACTGGGCGGAAAATATCTCTATGGCATAAAATGTTGCCCGACACATAACCCATTTGACATTCCTCGACATGTAAAGGAAAGTACGGTACCGCAGGTTATGTACTCCGGAGAGAGGTCAAGTACTCAAGTTAAGGGACATTCTCGCGCAAAGTGTCGCCCGGTGGAACTTTGCGACACTTGAGAATGTCGCTCGAAGGACAAAGTAAAAATTCGCGACATCGACGCTCTACATTTTCTCCGGGCGATAGCTCGCAAATTCGAGTCAAATATTTGTGGAACTTCGAGTGCGAGTTTGTTGCCTCGATGGATGAGGGGGAAGAAACATTAAAAAAGGTACATGGACTCAATTGAAGTCTACCGCCATGCTATGGAAGTTCCTTTCGATTCGCGTCCACCTTACCAACACGAGTTCTTCAATTGATACTTTCAAATATTTTTATAATCTTGCAGATGTTTCTTATCATTTCATTTTTAAAAGTTCGTTTTCTACATACGGTCTTTTGTAGCTGGGTGGAATTATTAAATTTATTTTACGTGGAATATGGACGATTTCGGAATCTCATACGAGATGTTGATACAGATATCAAATTCAGTCCTGTCGAATTTCCATCGAGAGAATCGGGTATCGAGCCGATATTTATGTTTTTTTTAATGTTCCCCTGAAATCTGACCACCTGAAAAATTGTGAAGCTTTGTAGCGGAATCAAGGGCCATTAATGTGTGTTACGGAGCTTGGAATTATTTAATTCACTTTTGCAATTAGTGTGACCTTTTCCAACCGTGTCGGTAGTCCTATTGATAGCTCCACTCGAGATAATCCGCGTCTCTTGAGCGAATGCACTTGCGAAGAGATGTCAATGGAAAGAGGATAATATTACAGCAATGGCGTGGCATAGAAATAGAAAAATATATTATATTTCAAAGGACAAAGGAGGACAGACCTCAAATGGAGAGATGTATTTTAAGATTTTTTATTACAACTACAGATACAGTACGCATAGGAGTTGTACCGAAGTAACTAAAATTATTTCTCAGAATCTTATCACTTTACCAGCCATCGGGGAACGATTTTTCCTTCTACGTGGAAGGTTACGGAAAAATCGATTTACAGAAAAACGATCCTCCAGGGGTCTTTTATTAAAAACCGGGTCTCCGAAATCCGCGAAGCTCCGATTTCGGAAGAGCCCGAGGACAGCCAGAATTTTACGATCGCTTGGAGACGCGGATTAAAAATTTATTGCATCGCTCCCATTGGCCACTCGGCATCGAATTTAACTCTTTAGGAATTTATTGGAGAAAGTCGTCCTTTCGGTGACGCATGCTCTTTTCCCGGTCTCGGGGGAAAAATTTCGGCTTCTTTTTCCTCCCTGCCATTTCCCAATCGTCACTCGAAAAATGACCCAGACGTGCTTGACCGTCGAAATTTATTTCCCTCTTTCGATGGCTCTCAACTCTAGGAATTTATTGAGTATCTCTCGGTAAGTTTCAATATCAAAAACGACCAAACCAGGGACGTTCCATTTTTCGTCCCTCTATATCGCTCTTTCTTCCACTTCGCTCGCGTCCTTGCGGAAATGCGGCATATTCGAGCTCGCCTTGAAGAAACTTCGGAACGGTGGATTACTCCGTGAAAAAAGTTCCTCGGCTAGGTTTCCGTTGGTTCTTCTGGTCGGCCGTTAAAATGGAAAAAATCTCCTCGCCGGGAAATATTTCATCCTTCGACGTCCCTTTATCAGGCTCCAAAACACATTATTTCTCATCTTGCCCAGAGAATTTTATTCCGGGGAGATTTCTCACTCCTTCACCGTGAAAAAAGAGGGAAATTGAATTAATGAACGGGAGAAAAATTCGAGAGGTGGGGAAGAGCGTGAAAAGTTTTTTCATTACAAGTTGGTCAGTTTTCCATTTTCAACTAAAGGGAAATTTTGTTGGTGGGTACTTGCTTAAAAAAAAAAATGTTTGCGGAATTGGAATGTTTCCGCCGACTTCCTGCATTCCAGCTGTCTACCAGCCAGTTGGTGTCAATTCAAACATTTCGGTTTGAAGAGTTTGGAAAGACGAGCGGAGCTCTTATCGTTGTAATTTTTTCCGTAATTTGCCTGCACTCTCTTTCAGGCGTCGCCAATTTTCTCGCTACTCTGAATTACTTAATTATCTCTTACTAATTGAAATTGCTGCATCTCGGATTAATTTTGTTTTCCTTCATTTTTTGTTCCGCACAAAGACTTTGCTCTCGTGACTACGTCTGGGTAGGGGGGAGACAGTGATTAAGGAAGAAACGGAAGAGAAAAAATGTACCTTAGAGGATCCACGGAGAAGCGCTTTTCTGAAGCAGAGAGCCTGCCTTTTGGTCTACTCTTCCGCATTGAGAGTCGTTATTTCAGAATATGCCAAGTGAGGACCGCCGTTAGGATATTGCACCTCCCTGCCTCGACGAAACAAAGGAAATCGCGGAAAATTGGGCCAACGAGAAAAAGCGAATTGCGAGCCGATAGGAGAGTACGTACACCCGAATTCATCAAGAACAACTATCGAATGTTTTTTCTACGCACGGTTTCCGTGTGTATCTCCTTTATTTCCCATTTTCCTTCATTTTCCCCATTTTCGTCCTTTCACGACAGGAAATCGCTTTGTCCTGCTGGCAGTCTTTATCTTCCAGAAGCACAATCGAGAGCTCTCTCTCGATTTTCTTCGAATTTCTTCGTCCTTTCACCAGCGCTAAAATTCTTCTCTTATCAACTCCCATGAACTCTTCTTAAAAATCCCACTTCATGTCTATTCTTTAAATTAAGAAATTGGGTGGATAATAATAAATATGTTGTATCTTTATTGAATATATTCTTCGGATGATTGACGAGTACGTGTTTACGCGGTGTTATTTCAGAGGGTATAAGAAAAAATGCAAAACGGAGTAAAACGTGGGGAAAATTCGAGGTGTTTTTTTTAATAGAAGAGTGGAATTTTCGCGGTTAAACTGTATCGAAAGTCACGTTCGGGAAAAAAATTTGCAACAGCGTGATGGCTGCGAAACGTAATGGCCATGGCCACCCAATAAAAACTGGGAGAAATTGGGCCACGTTCGGGGAACGACTGGGGAATCGATATGAGAGTGTACCCGAATTTTATCATGGAAAATTATTGGACGATTGCCTCTTCGATTTTTGTTCCTTCGTTCCATCCCTCTGTCCTTCTTTTTCTGTTTTTAGCGAAAAATGCACTTCACGTTTTCCTCATTTTAGTAATTATCGCTAGTTGTTCCATTTGTATTTTAGCGTCTGGAATTTAGAAATCGAAATTATGTTTTTATTAAACCCGCCTTCAGCGAAGCAACGCGTAATTTTTACGCTAGGAGGTAAAGCAACCAGGAGGAAGGAAGCGGGAGAAAAAATGGCGAAGACGGGCTTTTTCATAACGGCGAGAGGAAGCTCCGTCGTGCCGCTCGGAAAGTTCTAATTCTGGGAAATGCCGCAACGGCGCTGTCGGTGGAATATCAAGTGGCCACGGGGACACAAAGAAAACTCGAGGAAATTGGGTCATCGTGGGAAAACGAATCGAGAGTCGATACGAGACTACACACGAATTTTGCCAGGAAAAACCGTCGGTTGTTTTCGCGCCCGGTATCCTTTCCTCCGTTTTCTGTTTTCTCTTTCCATTATCGCGGGATGAATTTTCACCTGTTGGCTCGAGCGAGCTCCTTCCGCTGGTGGATTTCTCTAATATATATTTTTTTCCCGTTAATGAAGAATGTATCATTTTTCCCCGAAGGAGAAATATTATACTTCCGCAATGTTATTTCATCGCGCGGGGGAAAAAAAACAACAAACCCAGAGAGGAAAAATCGGAGGAAAAACACGGAAGAAAGTCTTTTCCACGGTGGAGTAGCCACGTTCGAGCCGCGTCGGCAGTCCGACTTCCGGAAAATGCCACAATGGCATTTCCCCCTCGGAATATCAAGTGACCATAGCGGCACAAAAGCGATCACGAAATTTCGGCCAGAACCTCATTTGCCCTTCCGCTCTTTTGTCTGTTCGTTTTCCAACTGGGTTCTTCCGTATTGTTCATATTTTCGACGGCATTCATCCCTCGATTTTCGGCTGGGCTTTTTATTTTCGTTTTCGGCCTTTGTGACCGGGCTTGTCGGCCAGTGGTACAGCTTTTTCTCATTACCGGTACAGAGTGGTACATTAAAATTGACGGTCTCCCACATTGATTTTATTATTTTCACGGCGATCATGCTATTACAAGAGAAGATGTTTCTCAAATACCGGAGCACAATTTACAACGGATATTTAAAAGAAGCAATATTTAAAGAACCTCGAAAGGACTCCGGAAGAATACCAATCAACGATAAAAATAGTAAGCGGTAGCTGTGAGGAAAATTGACGGAAAATCTTATTTTTTCTTTATATCTCGTTTCTTTATAATCTTCCCGTTCTCGACTTTTACCTGTCTGCGTCATATTTCTTTGCGCGCAGTCCCGCTTTTATGACCTACCCCACTATATTGGAAATCCAGGTTCCGGAAGTCGGCAAGGGTCTTCGAGAGAACCTTATGCGGCTTTGTTGAAAATGATAGAGACGAGCGAGACAACGTCGAAGAAGAAGGGAGATACAATCCCCTTAGACCGGGGGCTTCCTCGAACTCGCCGATGGTTCGGCCGCGTCCTCTTCGACTCCCTTTCCGGACTCCACTTTTGTTCTGCCCCTTTCCTTTCAGGCTGTGTCAACCAGATCTCTCCACGTACTCTATCTGCACCTCTCAATAGCGCGATCGTCCGATTTCCGCCTCTTGATTTTCTCTTTACCTTTCCCCCTCCCTCTCTCCTCTTCCTTCCCGTCGATTCCCCCTCCTCCCTTTTTCTCTCTATTTCCGGAATTTCCGTCGCTTCCTTCCTCTTTCTCGCTCGCCGTTTCTTCCTCCGAGCTCCACAGGGCGCACTCAGCAACGAGCCCGCGTGAATTAAGGGATATCGATTGGACCACGCAGGAAGCAATAAGGTATAAACGAAGATAGGGGGAGATCGATAAGAATCCTTTCCCTCCTTTCCTCCCCCTTTCTCCTCCGGTCCTGCCGGGGAAAGAGAAGAAAAAGCGCCTTCCTTTTCCTACCGCCAGGCGAGCGCCCGGGCGGAGAGTCAAGCTTCCGGAAACCGCCGCGACGGCGCTGTGGAATGAAAGGAAGTAAAATGGCGGAAAGTGGGTAGAGAAACGCGGAAACGCGGGAGCCCCCTATCCGTTATCGCGACGCTCTCGTCGGGGCCGCTTCCGAATCCGTCAATAGATCGGATGTTTTCCTTCCCCCCTCCCTCCAGCCCACTTTTGTCCCCCCGCCCTCTCTTTGTCTCTATTTCCTCTTTATCAACCAGATCTTTCTGGCACTCGGTCTACATTTTTCAATGGTGCGATTCCGTCTGTCGACTTTCTCTTCCACTTTTCCTCCATCCTATCCCCTTTTTTCTCTCTCGGCGTTTTCAGCACCCCCCCTCCCCCCTCTCTCTCTCTCTCTCTTTTTCTCCTCGTCTTTATATGTTTTCATTCTCTCTCTTCCACATTTCTGGATATCTCTTTCTCCCTCCCAGTCCCACGTAGTGAACTCGGCAATTTAAGCGCGTGAATTACGAGATATCGATTGTCGCGGGCGGAGCGCACGCGCACGCGTGTACTCGCGCGCCACTGATCGCGTACTACGCGACCGCACTTGTGCGTGCCGGTGTGAGCGCGCATGTGTGGTCGTGCACGTATGCTTGTGCATGTACGCGGATGCGCGTGCATTTCCGCACGCAGATTTCCGCACACCCTCATGTATACTTACACCCGGCCCTGTGCATGCGGCATTAACGAAAGCATACTGATGCTCGCGGCTGTTTTGCTCTTCTCCCTCTCTGTCTCGCCTGTTTTATTTCGGCAACGGTGAAAAGCCGACGTACCGTCCGCGGGAAAACGGGCCGACGGTTAAAACCAAACCGGCAGCGTTTTTCCTGATTTTCGAAACTAATAATCGGGAGCAAGAAGGATGCGCGCCGTTTGAGTTAAACGTTAACAAGAGCTAATTAAGTAAGAAGCTCGAAAATGATTTCATGCAGGTTGTTTTAACCCTTTTCCTCCGCTGATAAGGGAAGTTATTACAGTTCGTTATCTTAATTCTAGCGCCAAATGTAACGGCAATGAAAATATACGGATGGATATAGATAAGACATATTAATGCGGATGGAATTTTCTTCAGTTGTATTTTCGTACGATGCATTCTTTTGTTGTTATTGAATGTTGGGAATTTCTTTTTATGATGTGTTTCCTTTCCGACCGTGGTTAGAAAATGGCGGGTCTTGGCATTTTGGGGAGATATCATAGGTGACCGTAGTGATGATTCTTTAGAGTATAAGGTTCGTATTTTTCTGAGGAATATCTGCAATCGTTCGAAAGAGTAAAATGATAGAAAGGACCTGTACCGGGCCTTTCATGTTTGTATATCGTGGAGAATGGTAACTTTGTGAGCATTCTATATTGACGGGAGGGGAGAAAGGCTTCGACGGCAAACGAAATTCCCTCTCGCAAGATGGCGCCTCTTCAGAAGTTGAAGATGAGTTTTAATGGCCCTTTCTGCAGCTAACTCGTGCGCTTCGTTTTTTGCCGAACGTGCCGCGGCTCTCGAGCTTTTCCCAAGACTTCCGAAAGTTCGAAATATCGATGCCGCCCGCTAAATATGTTCTTCAGGGTATTCTCAACAAGGCGCCGAACGGGCGACGCTCGAAATGCAAATGGCCGCCCACTCACGGCTCTCACCCTAGCTCGAAACCGTCCTCCCTTGAAAAATCACTGAATGTAACTCGTGGAAAATAATTTTTGGACTGAAATGCTGTAACGAGCGTCCTGAAGTGATCCCGTGCTTAAAGAATCTCCACAGTGCGCTACATTAAATGAAATGTAAAAACGCGGTGAAAACGGAGACTGTAAATGGGGATTAACCGGCGATCCCTCACCATCTCGAATTCATGCGATATTAATTAAATGTCAACCTATAACACACCACTAACGGAGTGGGATTTGCAGGCGGGAAAGCGCTTACGCCTGAATGGGAAGCATTCACGTAGAAAGGAAAGTGGGGCTTGCAGGTTTTACCCGGCTTGTACCGGAAACGGCGCGTAACTGCGTAATAAGGTTTCTCGAAACAAATTTCAAAATTATCCCGCCAGCAGAATAAACTGGGAAATCTCGCTAAATAATAACGTACGCCGTGTGGCGTTTCAAAAACGAGATAAAGCTGCCAATTTACGGCCTCGTTTTACCGGGGAATCCGCGATAATCCCATGACGATGCGACGTTAATGTGCCGTTGACGGGGGATTATATGAAATTAAGGGAATTATTTCCAGAATTCTTCTGAAAATTTGGCATTCGTGGATTTATTAGTCAACGCGTCAAAGGAGGGTGTACCGACGGACATAAATGCCTTCCCTTCATACTCTACGTCCCCATATTTACAAAGAAAGCATTCATCTCCATCTATTGACATAACGGAGAAACGTCATTTTGGACAGCAGAAAATCTCTTCATAATTATAGAAGTTAAACCCAAAATGCCCTAATTTATTTTCTGAACTTCCTTGACAAAACTGGCGCGTACATGGTATTAGTTTCGCATATTTCATGTATTTTTATCGTAAACATCTGTCATGCGGCGATCGCCGGGTCGTGCTGATATAATAAGACCTAAACTCGTAATAAACCGTCGTACTGACTATCAAAAAACGCCAAAGAGACCAAGAAGGCGTAGAACCTTTCCTGGAATCGCAAAGGTTATTGTGGAATCCCGAATACTGCCTCCTGTCCATTGTTAACAATAGACATGAAAGGACAGATGGACAGATATCATTCATTTAAATACTCGTAATACGCTATTGAAAATAAATTCGCAAAAATTTTACGAGAGTTTTCCGCGTATCTTGGAGTGCGCATGTGCACCGCGATTTAGCCGCGCGGTGCAGCCAGCTCTGCTAGAAATAGATTGAAAAAAAAAAAAGAAAGAAAACCCCTTTCAATTAATAGGAGGAAAACGAAATTCCGTGTCCCGGGCGTGTCGGGCCGACGATAATAATACCGATAATGGAAAAATATTATCGTCCTCGCGGGATAATCGACCGGGCAGCTGTTTCGCTCTTGTACTTACACTTGTACATACCACCGCGCATCCGTGGAGTGCAACCATAGGCGGTACTGCTCGATAGTTGGACTGGTCGCCATTTCGAATGCTATTATGTAAACAACCGCGACATACATATGTATCGCGAGGGCCGTATTAACATACACAAGTATGTCCATGTCGGGCGGCTCCATTGAAATTGCCGGCGATCGTTCGCGGAGTATCGAGAAACCATAAAGCGGAGGCATAAAATTAATCCCCGTCCTCGCGTCTATCCCGACCAGGGTGCCGCTCGCAGAGGGTAGAGGGTGCATACGTGCCCGTCCACCTATTCGAGAATATCCCCACATATCCGCACACAGGACCGGAAATATGCGCCGCCCCGTGCGGATTCCATCCCTAACAGGAAATTCTCTATTTCTTGCACCTCCCTATATGCAAGCCGATTTTTGTCCCTGTGGGTTTTCTCTTTATCGCGCGTCATTCACCTCCGTTTACGCGCGATACCTCGGTGATTTTTTAGATAGATGAATGTGCGGATTCCATTCCTAACTTTACTAATTTCCTTCATTGTTTCTTGCATTCCAGCACGTGCGACCCGACCTTTCCCTCTCGTTTCATCTTTTTACTAGGCATTATTTATCTACGTTCATCTGCCTCATTTTGGTGATATTTTCGGTTGTGCGGATTCCATCCCGAATTCGTTCAATTGCCTAAATTCTCTACTTCTTGCATTTCCTTACACACGAGTCGATTGATTTTCTCGAGTTTTTATCTTCGTAACACATTACTTACTTATGTATATCAGCGTCATTTTGGTCATTTTCTATTCTTCCGTGGTTATTTTCCGAATTTGGGTCTGTCACGGTTTTCCCGATCGACTGACAGCAGAGAATTGAAAAAGCAGGAAGTGACAATGCGATGTAGTTTGGATGAGGTTAATTTTGATTTTGATCATTTAAAAACGATCCTCGCCGGGGGAGTTAATTTCAGGGCTGGATCGAATTTTGATTGCATTTTGGAGACGCGATCATCAAAGGCACGCCGGTAAAGGTAATTGGAGTCTTTGTCTAGGGGAGTTCATTGGGAGTATTTAAAACGCATTACGGTTCGCGTTTTCACGTGCGCAATGCAGGTGTTTGCAATCCGGCGTATGTGCACTAAACGAGCGCGAAAAGCGCAAAATGCATACGAGAGGTCGACGACTTCCGTTTATAAATGGTGCGACATTCAGAGAGAAAGAGAAAGACGTAGCAGAACCAGACGCAAAACTAGGTCGGGGGGGGGTAAATGTTTCAGTAAGTTTAGCAAATAAACGAAGGTATTGTAAATATTGTAGTTCGTCCGCCGGTAAATGTAAAGAACCGGGGGGAAAATGTATGATCGTGACGGAGGTAGGTGATTTTCTTTTTCCTGGGACGGTAAATAACTTTCAGCCGCTGAATTGCATATACGTTCAATTTTCAACCCTTCTACCAGAAGCTTTCCTCTCTGGTAAAAAATGGCGCTAAAAACAACCCTGGACTTAAAATGCCTGAAAAAGAAATTCTCTTTTAAAAAGATGTCCTCTTAATAACTATTATTCATAAATTCCGCGAAATACGAGTTCTCTTTCTCCTTTAATTTGAGTCCTTTTCCAATCTTCTCAAGGTAAATGATTTTTGCCATTTAATTACGAAATCAAAGTCCGCGTTGATACGTGATGACTGATAAGGGCAATGTACCAGTAATTCACAAATTTTCCTCTTGACAACTATTTTACAGTAACCCCGCGAGCTGGGAATTACCTTTTCCCTTTGTAGGGAACTCCCGTTAAGTCCTCTCCGTGACAAATGATTATTGTCATTTAACTACGAAATCAAAACTCGCGTTGCGCATTATGGCTGATAAGTAATACGTACGTGTAATTACATTTTTCTCTTGACAGCTATTTTTCGTAAATTCCGCGAGATACAAATTGCGTATTCCCTTTGAAACAAATTCCCGTTCAGTCTTCCGTCCAGGTCAATTAATTGTTGTCACTTAATTACGGAATCAAAATCCGTGTCGACGCGTGCTGAGTGATAAGTGCAGGGTACGATATCCACCAAAATGGAACCGAAAAGCTGACGACCTCCTAGGGCATAGGCGACATACAGGGAGATGCAATAACGCAGTCTCCTGGGGCGACAACCGACCAATCAGCGACGGTTTCCCCCGTCGAAACCAATCAAAATTGCACCAAAGCGTTGTCACACCGCGACACTGTTTACCCGGTACTCGATTTCTGCCCGAGTGTCAGCTATCGTCAATACGAGGTTAATTAAAAATTCTGCCGAATAATGAGGATGATTATGTAAATCGCCTCTCACCCCTTTCTCGTGGTCGGCGACCAATCCAGTGTAGCCGTTCAGATGACCATTCCATTGGAACGGCAGAATAACCATTAGACCGATTAGTCCTTTCTGTCATTATTTATCACGCCCATTAATTTACTTCGGAGCTAATGGTTGCTTATTATTCACAGTTGGTCACCAAATTAAGAAGCGAACCGCGTCAATTATTTAATTAACCCTTCATTGATCACGTTTGACGTCGCGACGCGTCGAATTTGATGGACCGCGTTTCCTGGCCCGCGAACGTTTCAATAACAGGAGCGACAGAAATATAACGCGGTCGAATTTTCGGGAGTGTCAATGTTTGCCGTACATTTATATTATGATTTACTTTTATAAGGGGACGGAGGTTACTTTTATAGAATTTCCATTGCTCGCGGGATCGTGAATTCAATTAATGCTTTGTTATCATAGTTAAGTCACCGTCGAAGTAATTTTAATTGTCATAAATAATGATGTATTAATGGAGAATTCCCTGTGCAGCGGATTTCTTCGTTATGGGTTATCTTTTATCATAGAGACGTCCATCAAATTGGAGATGTATAATTCCGAGTACTGTGTGGGGGGATTGGAAATATCAATTTTTGTCAACCGATTGGCATCGGAAGAGGTGGGGGGTTTTTTTTTTCTTCAAAACTTTTGGTTATCAACTTTAGTGAAATTGGGTGACAAATAAACGTTTTACTGTAGGTTAAGGTGAATTTAAACGAGAGCAAAAAGGACTCACTGTAGACCTTGGAAGATTAAGATCCCGATGTTCTGTACTCTGGCTCTCTTGCTTAATGGCTAAATCCACGGGGCTGAGCCAATCGTAATATCTACTCCTTCTATATAGATACACCATGATTGGTCTGCCAAGGTAACTACAATTATCGAAGGGAAAATGTATCGCAGTTGGGAGAAATTATAGTCACCGAGCCGTTGAAATGAGATTAAGTCTAAAGTCAAGGCATTTTTTAATATTTCTTTCTTGGAATTGCTTTAATAAGACTTGGCAATAAGTAGTCGGAGGAATAAATGATTGATTTTCTTTTTTCTTTTCGATATCAATGTATTCGCAGTTTGAAGTTTAGTACTTTTACATAAATTTCAGTCGATCCATTGTTTAATAAACGGAAGTGGTTTGGCAACGTAAATGATTTATTTGGAAATTTTGTAAAATCTGTCGGTGAGGTGTACTGACTTTTAATCAAAAAGCTGCAAGCCCGAATTTTTTACACTTTTCTTTTTGATTTGGTGAATTTGTTGTGTAGCAACACGACGTTCGGGAAAAATATTTGAAATATCAAAAGCGTGGTTGCGCAATGATTGTCGGCGTCAAATAAAAATTCGGTCCATTTTTCCTGTACTTCTTTCTGGCCGGACATTAACCCAGTTACCTTTACTTAGGATTTCTGCTCCACTGGACTTTAATCTACGAACTTTAATCAGATTACGCGAATGCTATTGCCATCTTAAAATATTCCAAACCACTGAGGTCAGGGGTCGTTTCGAAAATCTACATCCCGACGGTCTCGCCGGCTGCGTTTTTCGGGTATTTACGAACCCAAAAACACAAATGTGGATCAAAAAGTTACCGGAACCGATCACGGGAAAGCTTTCCCGCAGATTGAATATCGAGAGATATCAGTTATGTGTAAACAATGCTGTTTTGCAAATACACTTGAGAACGCGGGACTTGGAGAATTGCATAGTTCGAGTCACGTGAAATCTCTATTCTAGATATGATTTTTACTATTCATGGATAGCAAAAAATATTTCTAATTAAAATAGCAGGATTAAAGACGCACGACCCATCAAATGGCATACGAAATCGTTCGTTCTATTCTCATCAATTTTGAATCCGTCTAGTATACACTTCCATTGGAATGAAAATGTGAAATTCTAATTTTTCAAAAATCGGAGTCCACTTTAATGGAAAACCCTGAAGGAAACTTCTCATCGTTACATTCCCTGGCGACGAAACCGCGTAAATTTTATTTGAAAAAATATTGAGACGACATATCGTTTCGGTCGTTTTTAGTGGCCTATCTTAGGTATCTGAGGATATATATATTTTTTTTTTAAGATTTTTCATATATTCATTATATTGATTTTTATTTTTAATTCCAACTTGGGGGTGTTTATACATCCTTCTTTCCGAGCGAATGAGCCGAGCCCGGATCAATGTCGACATGTAACGAGTGAATTCGGGATTCCATCCCGATCGCGTCCAGGTGGAGGGAAACGCGCAATGACACTCGTCATGCTGCCAACCACGAGGCTCGGTCTCTCCTCTGTCACATGCTGCGATTGACCGATTCTGTATTGGCCAAAGTGTATCGTGGTCGCGCTTCATCAGCTTTTATTAGAGACGCTGGACCGAGCGCGGCTATACATCGGATGCTGCGGAAACCCGCACAGGAGGTTTCGTCTCGGTGAAAGCCGGAAGAATATTATCTCGCCGTTGAAAATTGATATCCATTAAGCGATGAAACAAGACCATGGCGCCCTGCGTCGTGTACGAGGGCATTGAAAATAAAATTGATGAAAAGGGATGGAACTTGTACGGGTATCGACGTTGAAAATTGTATTAGCTGTGCAGGGTGAAAGGACCCTGCTTAACTCGAACAAGGATCCATCGATAAGAAGATCGGTTTTGGCGAACGCGAAATTTCATTTTCCTTAACAAGAATCGCTGACTCCACGGTGACGAAAATGTATCGGCGTCGCGGTTTTATTGGAGATGTACGAATATCCGATACAACGGAAACCGCATTCGATGTTTCGCCTCAGCGAAAATCGGGGACATATTGTTTCGCCACCTGGTACCGATATCGATAAAATGATAACATAAGACCGCTACCGTGGGATTGGATTCGTCAAGGTGTTGAAATCTAATATATACATATATATATATATAAAAAGAAGGTAAGCCTTAGAATTAACCAACGTGTGTTTACAAGCCCACGGTCCTATTCATGCAGGGCATCCAATTATTTCTTCCCCATGTTAAGGCAATTTCCCCGTTGCAACGCTGCACGTTGCAAAATAACTCCTCGTACGAAAAATGTAGGGAATAGCATACGCAGCGGTTTCGCTCTAAAATATATCCCCATATCATACGTCGTTAGAGCAGAAAATTGCATTCAACTCGAACAGGGGGAAAGGCAATTTTGGCCCTTTCGTTAACGGGGCGGATAGCCTCTACGTAAATCGGGGATTGTTCTACTCGTTGCACGTATCTCGGTCGTTAAATGTCAATCAGTCGTCAACATTTATGCCTTGTACCGAGCCGAATCGGTGTTCTCCAAATTTTTGACTGGCAGGACGTTTGGGTCGCGCGTCCTCCTCTTCCGATAAAGCCGACCGCCATGTCCACGATTTTCGGGATGTTCACGATGTTTTTGACGTTGGCGATAGTACACCCGGTGTTCTTCATTTTATTCCCCATTACGGGTCTGTTCATCAGTGTTCCGGAAATTTAGTTTCCCCGCGTCTCTCTCAGACGAGAGAATTCCTAAACGATCTCGCTTAAGGCCTCAATTGTGCGGGGAAGGTTCAAAGCCGAAATTTCTCGGGCTTCTCGGCTTGAGTTTCATCGAAATTTCATCTCCGCCTTCTCCTCTCGGTGCACCGGTAGGTGCAAGAGTGCGTCGTAGATTTGCGGATCACCGACGCTTTCGGAGCTAATAATTAAATCCGGGCCATCGAAATGGTGCCTCGTAGCTCGTGTCGGTCCTGCGTTGTAATTATTTGATCGCGGGAGCTTGTTTCCTCTTTGCAAACTTTTTCTTGCCGCCTATGGTTTATTAATGGTCCGGTCCGTTCCCTGGCGGATTCCCCCGTAATGGCGCCCCGGTTAGACGATAGGACCTTATAGCTCGAGATATCGATGCTTGGGAAGAGTACGGTCTAAGGGGAAAGGTCGAGTAATCGGTGCTCTTTTTCTTTTTCGTTTCTTAAATTGTAGATTTTATCGCCTCGACACGATGACTCGACGTCCGTTCCCCTAGAAACGATATTGTATGATCTTAAGACCGTGAAGGATGTATTTAACCTACGAGAATTTAACGTTATTTCTTTATTTAAAGGTGAAGATTTTATTAGTAAAAATCGATGGCTAGAGATGCTGTTTTTCTAGAGTCGTCTTGCCCGCGTTGATCCGTTTTTACGCAATTTTGAAGATCGGCACTTAACGGCGATGCGTAAGGTTTTGCAACGCTCAGTACAAAGTGTCAGCCCTTTATCTCTTCTTCATCGCAAAGAGAGACGCTGGTCGTTTTATGCTGCCACTCCATATTCTACGATCCCGTAAAGTTGCTCCCTTACGGACTGAGGACATCCGGTATAATGGCGTTACGTATTGCCTCGGATTACTGGTCTCCCTTTACGTTAGACGCAGGGCGTTTCGCCATTCCACCCTTGCGTAAACCACCCCCTAACTGTCGGGACACCCGTTACCGCACGTCACACATACGCGTAACCCGGCAATTTCGAGCTGTCGTTACTCCATTTTCAACATTTACGTCCGCCTCGGATGTTTCTTCACCAAAATCTTGCTTTTGTTGCGGCTCCTCCCAGGGACTCCGGTTGTCTTTCTAACGCAGGCCGCCTCTTTATTGCTCCCCGGATCGTTCGTTAAATTAATTGCACGTTGTCATTCATGATCGTCCCTGAAATGCAAGCGTTCGCAATGTAGGGTTCTGCGGTTAATGGATACGATATCGTTTGAGAAATAAAAAAAATTAAATTCTATCGCAAGTCGTTCCAAGTGGACCTTTCTTTGTAATATAGTGCACGCCTTTCATCGCTCCCTAGATCGATCATTAAATTAATTGTACCCTGTCATTCACGAGCCTCCCTTAAATGTAAATTTCGCAACGATCCATTCTCAATTTTACAATTGATGGAAAATGGATCGTTTGAGAAATGAAAAATAAGAAAATATTGATTTTACATAGGCGCTCTTTTTGTCGCTCTCTGTACCGTTCATTAAATTAAATGCGCTCTGCCGTTTATGATCTTTCCTTAAATACTAGCGTCACAGTCTGGGTGATGAAAATGATGCTGTTTGAGGAAATGAAATTGAAAAGGACATTTGCAAAAATTGAAAGTTGAAATTGAATTTCCTGAGAGAACCGATGATAAATACTTTATTCCTCTTTTCTGTTTCATAATGTCGCGTTTGAAGTCTCGCAGATTGAATGTTTCCCGTGGATTGAGAATCGGTCATCGAGCTCCATCGACGAGTTTCTCTTTTGCCTTGGAAATGCGACATTATTCCGATTTACATTTTTTCATGCGCCGCGCCGTTTCTCTTCCATGGCGCTCGTCGGTTAAGCGCCACTCTCCACAATTGGCCATCCACTCCACTGGCCACGCAAACTTTTGCAATACTCTACACCGATTCTGAATTAACCTGTACAACGGACCCCAGGCCACCGTGTCATGTGTCTAAAATATAGCCGTGCCCAGAAAACATTTCTGAACTATCTAGGCCGTAATAGGCTATATTGTTTCCTATGCTGCGCATTCTTTCTTCGAAATCATCCCCTGTCATGACATAACCCTTCCAAATGCCTCTTCGTGAAAGCGAAAGCAAAGAATAAACAAGGAGCTGTTATAAAACGATGCTTCACACCTAAGGGTCCATTGTACAAGTCTACATAATCTGTACGGGGTAATATATACTGTTTTATTATACTATTTCTTCGAACTCGTCCCTTGTCATGACATCATGCACCGAAGTATCTCCTGGTAAAAGTGAAAAAGGTAAATAAATTAGGAATTGTTATAAAACTTTACCCTGAAAGGTGCATTTTATATGCATATATGTTTAAACGACAGTACCAGGGTGTTATACAAATTTTTTTCAATTTGAACACGTGAAGAGAACTATCACTGATACGGAGTTGCTAAATAACCTGCTTGCCAAAAACTGCGATGTCTAAACGTCATAGTTGTGCGTGTCTGATAACCACATATATCGCTTAGCACGATAAAAGGAGGCTGTGATCGTACTTCGGCAATGAGCGTTTTTTCAAGCCAAAATTAAATACCGTTTATGTTATCTTAAAAAATACAATAAATTAAAAAATACTCGTATATAGTTAGTCTCTGATTTGCTCGATTCTTGGGTCTAGGTGTTACGCTTTTGGCGAATATTATTTTGAAGGTGGAAAAAGATATCGATGTTCGTGTAGAGTGGAATGTTGTAATTCGTGTAAGAAGGTGGATCAAACTAGGAAAAAATTTGTCGCGAAACTTGGAGCGAGGAAGGCCGTGGAAAGTTGGTCCAGGACACACCCGGTCATTAATAACATCCTGATAGACCCGGCTGCTTCTCTCGTCGAATATCAAAATCAGCCTCTCCGCTCCCTGACAGAGTGCCAGAATTAATTCTCCGGTGAAGATTTACTCCCGGCACTCGGCTCCCAGGGGATACTGGAGTGGTTGATTTTGATATTCGACGGAAGTGGGCGGTAAATTAAATATTCATCCGGATACTGCCGATAACCAGCTCGGACGACTAGCTGGAGGGTAGCCGAAAGTTACTCGTGGCATCGGATAGAGGCGGCGGTAAAATTAGAGACGGACGAGATAAGAGAGGAACCGAGGAGGAGGACGCAAGGAGTTAATTAACTTCTCTCTACATGGTACACACGATTTTGCTGTGCCGCTGCGGCGAGACTTAGTCTCGGCTTGATTTTCGCGGAAGACGCGAATTCGCGTCCGCGTCTTATTAAGATACTTATCTGGAGGCTTTGGATACTTTATACAGGAAATGGCGAAGTTTAACGGGAAGGATATGACGCGAAGTTGTATGATAAATTTGTACTTTAATGTCTTCCGCATTTAAGGGACGCTAACACTTTTGCTTTAAATTCTATCTGCACTTATTAATTATTCCGGAAGTCATGCAGAGGTATAGCACTGATCTAAATTAACTTTTTTTCTCGCGAAACGCGTCCTTTGTCTCGATGGGGGAGCGAGTTTAGTGCCCAGCTAGGAAGTGGGTGCTTCTAGGGGTATAAACAGGACTGGGAAGAAACGTTACGTTTTGTGCGACCGGCTCGCTAATCCGCACGGTAATAAGTAACGAGGACTAAATCTGAATGAATGTTCCACATTTCAAGAGTTTAGCGCTGAATAGTGGGGCATTTTTCTATTATTCGGCCGCGGAGAAGCGTTTCCCTCTCTTGGCGTCGGCGGGCGCCATTGTTGCCTCTCCAGAAATGCCCCGGCAGCTTAAACCGAACCCGCGGAGGGACTCTTCCCTCGTTTCATAACCTCAAACTGCCGCACTTTGTAATCCAGAATTTCCCGCCGCGCGCCTTAAATATACCCTCGCCGCCTTTCCAAGGAAATCCCATTCTTCCTCTCCTGCCGACATTTTTGTTCTTCCCTAACACTTTGGCGCGTCGCCGTTTCACCTTAAGGTCCACAATTACGAGCCCATTAAAAAAGAGCGGCACACCTACGGCGTCGCACACCGACGCGGCATTACTTCATATTCAATCCCCTGGTCCCCTTTTCCTTCGGCGGTCACGGTTTTTCCTTCCCCCCGGGCCTTCTTTCTTATTCCCGGACCTCATCCCCGATCCATTGCTCGCTCTCCGTCTCGGAACGGTTACAATCTTTCCAGACTCTTCTTTCCACGGCAAAATCTCTTCGGATCCTTCTTCCGTCCGACCTTCGTCTCTTAATCGCGACGATACCCTATAGATCTTTCTCGCCCCATGTTCATTCCTCCCAGAGCCTCTCCTTCCATCGGTCGCTCTCTCACGCATTCTATCGCTTTTTAATTCTAATCGCCTCTCCGTATTCTACGAAGTACCCTTCATATTTTAATCTCGCGTCTCTCCTTATTTCTCCCTCTATCGTTCCATTACCTCATCCCCTGTCCGTTCTTTCTCCCAATTTCACGCGTTTCTCCGTCTCTTCCCGCGTCGGGTTTTCTCCTCGCGCTCGGTATTTCTCGTTCCATCCACGTTTCTCCGCCTCTTTGCCTCTCGTTCCGTCTTCCGCCCTATTCTCCCCCCCCCCATCCCTTACGCCGCCGTTCCGTCTTCCCTTCTCCCTCTCTCCTGGCTCCCTCCATTACGGCGTTCTCTCCTCTCCTTTTCTCTTCCTCCTCTGTTCCGTCCTCCCTCCTCGCCTTCCCCTTTCTCTCCCTCTCTTTCTCTCTCTACTCGATGATACAGTATATTGACTAAGGGTGGATTGTGCGCCCGGAGCAGCCCCGACTGATTTGGCGCGGCTGCGCAAATCCGAGCGCTCTCCCTCCTCGCCGCGCGGCCGCGGGGGAGTTTTGGGGGTTGTGGCGGGACCACACCGCCCCCCGGTGCGAGCATCGGCCACGAGCGGGGACGACGTGGCGTAGATTCTCGCCGACGCCGCCGTCGGGCTCGCCGCCGCCACCGCCGACGATCCTCGCTCCAGAATGTCGCCGAGGACGAGCCTCGCGGGCCACCCTTGCTAGTCGGGGCCGAGACCGAGCCGCGAACCCGGTCGCGCCCTCCCGTGCGAAGTCGCGGCTCCAGGGGAAACGCGCGCCCGGACCCGAGTGACCGACCGACCCGATCTCGCGCGTGCGCGCTGCGCTGCCGGACCGAACCGCCCTGCCGTGATTGGCCGAGCCCCGCGCCCGGTCGACCAATCCCGGGCCCCCGATCGGACCCGCGACCAATCCGCGCCAGTGACCGCCGATCCACCGGGAAGCCGCCGTCTTTTCAGCTCCGACTGTCAACGTGGGGGAGCCCCTTATCCGCGAGTGCGCCGACAGCCCAGTGACCGAGTTTACGCCGCTAAACCCGGCCCGCTCCCTTTGATATCGTGCCTTTTCATGGGACGAACGTGGTTTAATGTTTGGTTCACTCAAGTTCTTCTGGGTCGTAACCAACAGCACCTACCTCGGTACGTTCGAATTTGAAACGCGGGGTGTCGTTTCCTTTGTTACCCCCCGGCGATATTTTCTACGAGAGCTTGATTTTCCGATCGAGGAGACCGCAGAGAATGCGCTCTCGTTTCCTTTTCGCGCATGGGAAAGCGATGGATTAACGCCCACTCTCGGTGATCCTTGAGGGAAATTATGGGAGGGGACTTTTGTTTACCGGCTCCTATTATTTCGAGGCACGATCCTTCCGGGTTCGGGGATGCGGAATTCACCGCGGGTTTTCAATTTATTTGCGCGCTGCGAGTTTTTCCCGCGAATTGTCGAGGGTGCGTTTATTAATTGCACGATTCTTTGCGGAGAGTTCCCGCGAAAGAGCTTGTTTTTTCGAGATGGGTTAGTGGCCGATTCAGCACGGATCTTGACGCATACCGGCCCGTCTCTCTATTGGGTTGGGCAAACGCGCAAATGGGAAAAGCGGTTTTCCTTTATTTTATTTTATTTTGTTTTATTTTTCACCTTCGAAATCTGGCCGAGCTGCTGCTTCGCTATCTTGTTGGAGGAATCTTGTAAAGATGCTCAAGAGCTTCTTGCTGAGCGGGGTTTAATGGCCGATTCGCTCCAGTTCTTCCGGGTCATAACTAACGATACGTATCCTGATGCATCTCCCTCGGGATCGGAAAATATTAACGAGGTGTTATTCCCTTATATCGGTAATGTGACTCTTCGACCCCGAGTGCGTATCGTTTTTTAACCGAACGAAATTGCGCTGAGTTTCATAACCTTTTGGGACTCGCCGGGAAAGAAGAGAAGAATTGTGGAAATCTCGCGAAGCTTCTTGATTCTTGAAAGAATTGATTTTCAGGGGATGGAGGAGACTCTGTTTTGGAACGGGTTTGAAATTTGGTACGCTCGAAATATCCGATTTTTCGGAGGGACGTGGTTTTTTAATGGCAGGTTTGGATGTTTTATTTGTGGGAGATCGAAATTTTGGGGGGTTCGATAGAATTTTTAGACCCCACAGGACAGACGCGAGCTTTCGGGGCGGAATTCAGTGATGGGCTTCCCTTTGAATGCGATTTTAAATCTCGGCTTAAATCGTTATAAGCTTTAATCTGCACGGTGACGAAAATATCTTTTTGTTCGAGGAAAAAGATTAGCAAAACGTGGTTACAGGAATTATGTAAAATACACCTCGTCACGATTTCGCGAACGTGGTAGGAAGATATCTCTTGATTTATACTATAAAACCTGCGTTTGTGTTTTTATTTTACCGTTGAACGTTTATTAAACTTTGCTTCGATAGAACTGTAAAACAATAAATATCAAGATTTTCAGAAAATCATGCAGAGGTGACTTTTATACCCTCGTAATTGTTCTTTTCTCCGAACTAGGAGTATCGAATCGTTTTAAACTTTACAATGTGAATATAGAGGCCATAAGGAAGGTCCTAACGTCCATGAAATTTCAATTGTAACCCCTTGACATACAATGACGTCTGGGAGACGTCATTCGTTTCATGTGCCATGTAGATTTTGACGTCTCCGAGACGTCAAGAACTGCCAGGAAAATAAATAGTATATTTCGGATGCATCAAATTCCATTTTATTGTGTATGTCAAGGGTTAAGATAATTTTTTTGTTCATAGTCATTTTCAATATCTTTTGGGAAAATGAAATTTCGCGTGTTTCAAAACCTACCTTAGGGTCTCCTTACTCATGTGGTAAATTCTGAAAGAAATTGGTACACCCAATTCGGAGGATACTTTTATGGTCGATTGGCCCCTCGGATGCCACTTTCACATCCCCTTAATCGCGACACGAAAACACGGGGGCGGTAATAAAGAATAGCGACTTCGCCCCGATTAATTTGCAGGGCGGAGTTAGCGAGCCATTGCTCTTTCGTCAGCGTCGAAATCGAAGTTACCCCGACGGCCGAAAAATCCCTCTCTGTATTTATCTCGCTACGAAGCTCGGTGACACTTGGCAACCACTTAACGAAATTGGACATCGCTTTATGTCCGAATTGGTGCTCGTAACGAGTCGGGAGAAATTGTGTCACCCGGCTGAAGTCATGCGCCGACGGGGGATGATTTTTCCCGGGTTTCGCTCGACGTAACAAAGAGCAAACCACTCGGCAGGTATTTTCGCGAGTTTTCCGCCAATCGGTCCTCGCAATTCTCGGAAATCGCGGAGATACGGTTCCTCGATTTTACAGCCGATCGCAGTTGCAAACAGCGCTAATGGACGCGCCGGCGATATTTCAACAGGACGGTCTTCGTAATTGCGTTCTACATTATTTTACATTTTGTTGTATCGCCCGGCCGGATACGTAGTTGAAGCACTAGCAATTGTCGGTAAATTGGACGATTTTAAAGCACTTGTCGATCCATTGTTTGCGCCTCTACTGCCTGACGTCGGGTACAGGTAAATGACGTGCAATTATGTATTTGGGGTGTTTCTATATCTAGTATTTCCCCTTTTTTACGTTTACTTCATCTCGGGACGATCTCGTTGGAACAAAGCGTGCTTTTGAAAAATGCATTTCTTTGACGTGCTCCAAGGGTTAGATACAGGGTGAATCATTGTAACTTCGGTGTACGTCACCATTCAAAATGAGTCATGCAAAAGGGCAGATTATTGCAGCAACTGACAAGTACTAGGTAAAACGGACAATTTGAAAACGGGTCCAAATCCATTGTATGCATCGGTATCTGCTGACGTCAACGTTTTTAGCAGCCGGCACGTAATAATACCTGCTGCGATATTGATGCAGTTGAACTGCTGCAGATGTTCCAACGCGTGTAATTCCCACGTAATCGAGCGATTCGCCGGGATAACCGCTCCCGGAGTTTACGCGTTTTCCAAAATTATTCTTTTTTATGTTAAATCCGCTGTAGTTCTTTTTTTTTTTAATCAACAAGATAAAAGGAATCGTCGATCGCGTCTGCTCGGTGCAACATTTTCAGCAATAATGATTTCACTAAAAAGGGAGTAGAGAAGTTGTATAATATTAAGTTTTAATTTCATCGTTTTCCGTTAAGAGCGTACAATACCAAATTGGAATATATATATCTATCAAATTTAATATCACCTTTCTTTTTTAAATTTCTAAGATGTCATATCTTTTTCATGTAGACATTTAGATATTCCACTGGAGTAAGTGGGATAAAATTTAAATAAAAAATGCGATTCGATAGCGATTCCTTTTAATTTTCTCAGATGTGTGATATGGGACAATCTCTTTCTTCCGGGTCCTTTACGAGGATCTCGGGTCCCTGAAGGTCCGAGGGAAGAAACGACCGGCATCAAAGGAATTGGGGCGCGAAGACTGCGCTTGGACGGTTCGAAATCCGACCAAGTTACCGCCGAGGGTAATCTACTTATCCAAAAGCTGGTCTTGGTTCGGAAATTCGGGATCCAAGAGTGACCGTTTCGATTCCTGCTGGCGACGGTCGTGATTTCCCGTCCGGCACTAAAAATGCGAAAAATGTGTCCACGTAAAGTGATCCGTCCACGCCTCGGGTTGCTCCTTTCAGGTCTGGGAAAACGAGTGGACCGGAGTCGAGTTCCAGGAAACTTTTCACCTTCCCGTCTAACTAATTAATCTTCAATAACGAATAGGGAGGGGAGAACAGCTTGAGGTAATCTACATAAATTTGGGACTTTCCCCGGCTGGGAACTCTCGTCCGTTCTCTTTCCGTGAGATAACTCACAAATTGCTGAAAAAAGCCGATTACGGCTAACATATGAGCGAAATTCAGATTTGCAGACTTAGTTCTCCTCCTTTTTTGACTCGGCTCTTCCGTTTCCCTAGCGATGGTTCTCATCGCGGATTTCGACGAGTCTACTCGTGGATGGGTCCTCTGTTATCACCCGCGAGCTCTTTTGAGACCCGCGACCTGGGTTATCACGTAATGTCCAGGACAGTCGTGGAAAAGTTCCCCGTAATAACCATCCAGCTAACTTCCATGGAGTCGAATTTCCACATTTCTACTATCCCAGGGAATATGCGCCAGGGATTTCTCAACGTTTTCCGCTGACATACCCAGAACCTCCACGTCGTAATCATCCGATGAAGAACGATTTCGGAGGGACTCTTGGGCTGATTATTTTTTTTTTCTTCTTTCGGGATCAAATCCGTAATATTCAAATAAGCTGACAGGTAGACGGAATGGGTACGCTAGTTGGGCTAATTTCCTGCAAAACGTCGCGTCCCCGAAATCCGCGCGCATCCCTTTCTATCTCTCAAGTGACGACAAAGTTCCGCGCATCGAGGCAGGTGGACATTAAGCTCCGATTTGGCTTAATTAGCTAGTTGCCCATTACCGTGGACTGGTTTCTGCCCAACGGAGCACCGGCGACAGGACGAGAATCTCATCAGTCCTGGATCCCGGGATGCTCCGGGTGGTCCTCTCGACCGGGGACGCTGCTGTCATTTCGCTCACATCCGCTTCATTTCAGCGCTGAAAGCATTTTTTACTCGGAAAACCGATTTTGTGCCAGGAGAGTAGCGGTCAAAAACCAAGAACTGCCTACCGCTCCTCTTGAACCGACCCTTAAGTGTTTTCATCTCGAAGACCCTGGTCCAATGTACTTTCGATTTTAGGACGCGGAGAAGAGTTTCCACGATCCGTCATTATACAAGGAATAATTTACTCGAGAGTGGAGGTGGACATGACGGTCTTTCGAATTCTGCTCTCAGGATGTTCCGGGGTACTTGGTGATCCTCTTTACCGTGGACGGTGCATTGATGCAGTCAGTTGGCTCGCTCCCTTGCACTTCATTTCGGAACCTGAAAGGATCTTTTGACTTAAAAAGCCGATTCTATGCCAGAAGAGCAGCGGCCAAAAATTAGGGGTTGCCTGGAATCCCCTCTTGCAGCTACCCCTAAGTGTTCCCCCCTTGTAGGCACTGACCTAGAGTAGGAAAATACCCCTTTGGGTCAAGAAGAAGAGTTTCCACCATTTGCCATCTTAGAAAGAATGATTATTGCAGCACCATAGATATAACGATCTCATAAATCCTGATCTGAAGATGACCCCGATCACACATATCAACTTTTGAAGACCATAGTATACAGACCGTGTATCGTTACAGTTGGTTTATCCAATTGTCTGGTCTGGGAATGAACAAACCTCATGACTGAAAAACTCTGAATCCTTGCCAGGGGAACAGAGCGAAAAATTCGGATCGCTTTGAAACCTTCTGTTGCTACTTCTAACTGCTCCATCCTCGAAGGCACTGACGTTCAGACCGAAAATACCTTTTTTGAACGTCGAGATGAGTTTCCATGATCCGCCATGTTACAGGGTCTGATTATTCGCGGTATCAAGGCAGGTATGACGATCTCACGAATCCTGCTCCCAAGGTGCACCGATGCACCGGGTCATCCGTTTGAATGTGGACGACGCATCGTTGCAGTCAGTTCGCTCGCTCGCTTCCTCTTCGTTTCGGATCTGAAAGGATCTTTTGACTAAAAAAGCCGATTCAATGCGAGGGGAGCGGCGGGCAAAAATCAGGAGCTACCTGGAGACTCCCTTTGCAGCCACCCCTAACCGTTCCCCCCTCGAAACCAGTGACCCAGAATAGGGAAATACTCCTTTGAAACACTTCGGTACTTGTACATTCTCTCGTCGTTGTTAATGGCAAGTTCTCTTCGGGTATTTATGACTAAGGTACGAGCAATGTTTCATATTCCGGGCCTTGTCGAAAAATCCGTCGTAAAGCGGCCGTTAAACTTGGATCCTCTGGCAAAATGCACGGCCTTACCGGGAAGTTCTTATTTAAACATTCATGGAAATACGAAAGTTTCCAAGCCCCAACCGCCTCGGTTGACTCCGCCGTAAAGGCGGTAAATCAATGGATGAACATCAGTTTTGCCAGCAAAAACGGGAAGCCGGCAAGCCGGCCGTCCAAAGAAAGTTGGGAACCGTCGCAAAAATGGAGCTCCGACCACTTTTCACGTCGTTCCTTTTTCCACGTCTGCTGAATATGCTGCATTTGCTGTTTCCTCGTTTTACCATTATTTGCCATTCCGTCAGTTTGTCACTTACTCCTTCCTGGCGACCAAGCGACGGCTTGGCAATTTTTTGCCGCCGATCCGCACAATTTCCTGGACTTGGAGAGAAATCAGAACCTGAGGACCTTAAATCCCGAAAGTCAAAAAACGCGAAAACAACGGAGACGATAAAGAATCTCGGTCTTTTCAATTATTATCACCTTCGCGACTCGCAAACATTTTGCAGCTCATGCTGCAGCGAATAGAAGAGAGAAAAGTAAAAAGGCCACGAAATTAATTTTCGTAAATCTCGTTATTTCTTTCTATCATTGCAGTCTATTTGCTACCTTTTTACATCCTCTCATTTCAACTTTGCCCCTCGTTCGTTTTCGCTATTCAGATGAGCCGTTCGATTCCCATGAAATGCTTCGATCTAGTCGGCGCAGTCCAGGACGAAAGTTTCCCCTTAAACAATTTGAAATCGCAAAACTCGTGGCCCATAAAACGCAACAGTCGAAAAGAGGGATCAACAACAAGAGTGATCCAATGCCCCGTCCTCTCCGAAACTGCAACTGCAGCGCGCATAAATCAAATCCGCTTACACGATGCCCGTGAATGCACCCCTTCGCATGTGGACGGGGGCAACATTAACACGCGCGAAAACTCGACAGGGGATGCATTTTCCGGATGCATATTAACGATTCCGGTCGACGATCGGCCTTGTGGAAAACCTGCCGGTGGTGTTAATTAATTAATTTCACCACCGCGGGCAGAACTTCTTTGGAGGATGTTCTTTCGAAAACAACACCGTCGCATTTTTCATGCGACAAATTGGCCCCACCGATCGATCCCTCGATTGCCGACTAATCGCATCACCCACAAGCCGTCATATTTTTCGGTTACCCTCGAAAAGAACCACTTTCACTCTGAAACCTCGCCCGTCAAATTGGATTCCTCGGTTTCGCAGATTCCTCGTTTAATTTTCGCTCGCGCTTAATCGCTCTCGGGAAAAGCCCGTTGAACCGCTCCAGAAGTAATCTTGCGATGCGTTTCATTTGCGCGAATAACGCAGATCAATCGGGATCCTTTTTTTTCTTCTTTTTTTTCACAAATGAAGAATGTATTTATTCGGCCAATATTTCTCGGGGTGGTTCACGCTCAGCCGTGCGAGCAGGAGAGTTAATCAGAGAAGGTTGGTATGTAAACGGGAGCCTGGAAAAATGTCATCGAGCACGTTATTTTAGGAATTGCATGTAGCAATTTGGTAATTAAACTCCGGAGACCGTATTTCTTGAGTCATTTCGGTGAAAATCGAGCGGTCTTTGGGAAAAAGAGAACGATTTATCACTTTTCTCTTTGAGGAAGGGAGAGAGAAAAGTGATAAATCTTTACAAACGAAAATTCCCTCAGGCTTAAAAAATAATGCTTGGACAGATTATCCTTCTCCAACTATTATTAAGTGGTGTCGTGGCGGAGGCAAAAATGCAGCATCCTGCATCTATCGAAAAGCCGATTATCCTCCCTCTCGCTTCCTCTCGTCCTTTCGTTCTCCCTCTTTTTCGGTCTCCTAACTTCCACTGGTTTCGTTATCCGGAAATATGCGGCTTCGCTTAATCGGGTCCTATTTTTAATGGCTCTCTTTTTAAGCGCGCAATTTTATCGTAAATTTCCTTATCACCCCTTTCGTCGATGCCTCGAAAGTGCCCTGTAACGCTGCCCTGTGTAATTCGCGGTGTAAATGGACGCGTTAACACCCGCGAGTTAGCGTTACTGCGGTACTTGCGTCCCATTTGTGCGGCGTTACATCCGTTATGCCCGTTATATCCGTTACACGGGGGTCCGACGTTACTTGGAGGTGGCTGCTGCAACTGGTTACGATTGCGTCGCGTGCAAGTAACGCGCACTTACGCCGTGGCGGAGATTTACAGGCGCAACGTGCGAAGTCGGTTGGCCTAGGTCGGGGTGGAAAGGGGATGCTCACTTTGGGGCTTTCCTCCCTTCCTAAGAGAATTTCATCCCGCCAGGAATTTAACGTGTCGTACGTTCCCTCTGCGGGTTTTTGTCTTACGTTATTACGGCGCAACATTCCTGCGGCCAATGTATCTTATATTTAATATATATTTTCAAATTAAATTTAATCTATTATTTATGTTCAATAACGCGAGACAAAGAGGACGTACATTTACGTCAATATGGAAAATATTATTCGGTACATGATAAAGTGCACATCGAGGTGGGAAAGAGCTGCTCATGTTGGTGGTTTCTTCCCTTTCCAAAAGAATTTCACCCCGGTAGGATTCCACGTGCAATACGTTCCCCCCTGCGGATTTTTGCCTGACGTTATTAAAGTACAACATTTTTGAGGCCACGTTATCAAGGTTTAATATCCCCCTTCAAATCAATTTAACTTGATTAACTTTGAAAGGGGCATGTTCACTTTGGGACATTCCTCCCTTCCTGAGAGAATTTAACTCCGCGAGGAATTCAACGTGTCGTACGTTCTCTCTGCGGATTTTTGCCTCATATTATTAGACCACAACATTTCTCAAATTTAACATTTATTTTCAAGTGAAACTAAATGATGATTTATCACTAATTACATTAGATAAAGATATATCTTGTAGGAATGGTGAAAATAATTTTGTAAATGATAATTTGCACTTACTCCGCGACGAAGATTTGCAAGCGCAACGTGCGATGTCGGTTGCCCTAGGTCGGGAACAGAATGGAGATGCTCAATTTGGGGGTTTCCGCCCTTCCTAACAGAATTCCACCCCGCCCGGAATTCTACGAGTCGTACGTTCCTGCTGCAGATTTTGCTCAACATTATTAGAGTGCAGCATTTCCGAGAACGTTCTGACATTTATTAGGAAATAAATGTGCGTCTGAAGTTTATGAACGATTGACTTTGAATTCATAAAACATAGAGAGCGTACATTTTCATAGAAAGTGAAAATCACTCCGTAAATGGTAATACGTTATCGGGATTTGATTGTAACTGCCTACTAAATCTAGTATTTTGCTAAAATGCCCTTTTCGTCAAATCGTTAACTCATAGTAAGCTACGCGTTCATATATGCACATGAACTACTTCGATGTTTCTTTTTCATTTCTTTCCAGGGAAATCCAATTTACATTCTTTCATATTACATGCACCTCATAACGCGGATTTCATTTAGATATGGGGAAGGCAATATGGAACGAGGACACAGGGCACCTTATTTGTAGAAATTCAAATAACTAATAATCAATTTTAATCGTCACGGTTTGGATGTAATTCTGTTTATGTTGCTTTTCCGCTGGTCGGTAATTAATACCTTATCTAAAAAGCCGGACCGATGCGCAAAATGCATTTGCGAATTAATGTAGACGCCTTAATTAACACATTTTCCGAAACACCGGGCCGAAGGGTGTGGGGTGCATTTGCAGATTAACGGAGATTCATCCGAGGGCTTCGTGATGTACGATTCTGTATATACTTAACTATGGCTCCAGTTACTTTGCGGGACAAAAGGGGGGCGGGGCAGTACACTTTAAGAGACACCGTAAGATGTCACCACGAATCCCACTTGTCGTTCGTTCAATCGTGTACTCGGAGCTCGGTGGATTTAGGGCATCTACTTGCTCGGAAAGCAAGGATCTTGAGGTATGTTCCTCGAGGGAAGCGAAACGGCCATTTTTCCCCGGGGCACGGTAAAAACACGTACACTAAGGTGTGCAAGTCGACGAACGTGTCTCCTTGCAAACCGAGTTATTTATTACCCTTTGTACTTTTCGGTATTTATGAGTTACCATTAAATGCCACCCTCTTGACACGGAGAAATTAACCAGGGCGCAGTAATCAGGGCAACCTGATTTTCATAAAAAACGTCCCCGCTTGCTTTAATACATATTTATTATATATGTTTTAATGTACATTTGTTACCGATTGTTAAGTCCCGACAGCATGTTAATATACATAGAATATATTAAATTGAGGATGAAGCTGTTAAGTACCTCGGCGACGACTTGTTAAAGGCTTGAATTTATTTCCCGAATTGAGAATGGGTTTTTTTTTTACAAAATGGTAGTATCATAATGGGACGTAATCGTTAAGCATTTTTGGATATAAAGACCCGGGAGGAATATGCAAATTACTTTGATAATGACCAGTAGAAGGTACAACCGCGCTTTTCCAGACGGTCGCACCGAGGACCGGCGAAATTAAACACCAAGATCCAATTAACGCTTCCCAATCGAAAATCCACCCGATGCCGGTGATTGATCACTCGAAAATGAAAATCCCACTTTCGATTCGTGTCCCACATTTCGAGCGGCACAATAGCTTTTTGTAATTCAGTCGAATCGGTCAAAGGGAATTTCGGGAGCGAGTTTTCGGGGAGCTACGAAAGGAATGCAGGTTTATTAATAGTGCGACGTGAAATTCAACAGGAATGCTCCGTGTCCGCGATTTTTTTTCATAAATTCCAACATAGCGTTTCCATCCGTAATTGCTTCATTCCGTTGAATGATTTTCATCTGTACAAATTCGCTTAAACATCTCAATTTACACGAGCGGGCGGTCCAGGGTGTTTAATTAAAATGGTTCACGTTGCGAAACACTCGAAAAACAGGTAACATTTCATGTTAAAACAGTTGTATTGCAATGAAATTAAAAAAAAAATGAGACGTTTATTATTCAAAATCATTTGGGATCAATACCGGACAAAATGGACCCATACGATTTTATTAGTTCAGGTCTTTCAGCGAGATTGTCCCTGGAGGGAAAAATAAAAATCCAAACGATTTTTGAGTTACGTTGGCTGGGCGCATTTTCTTTTTCGGAGCCGAAGGAGCGAGGCAAAATGTAGGTCGTTGCAAAAATAGGACAGTTTCATTGATCTGGGAATTCTACGACGTTTCTAGAGTGAAACTGCATAGCAGGTGACCCCATTGTTGGGCGCACTGGGCGCGTATGAAATGGCATAAATGGTACAATTAAGGCAAGATCAACCGAGATGCGCTCTGCTGTCGCTGGGGAACCCAGACGCTCCAGGGCGGAGGGATGGTGGGCGAAGACTTTGCATCTCTCTTCCGGAACCGTGGAATTCCTTCGGGGAAAATGGGGTCAGTTGCGCCTTTTCCGAGTGAGAAATATTCCAGGCGAGGTTTTTATTGAAACGTCGCGAGGCGCGCGATTTAGGAAGACGTCGCGACGGAGGAGAGAGGATGGGATTTGGTTTTTATGCTCGGTCCGCGTAAACGTATCGCCGGGCGTCGTATTTCCTCCTTTTCCTCGACTTTCTTTCCTTTAATCTCTGCCTCTTCTTTTTACGGCTCTCGCCGGCTCTTTGTTGCGCAGCCTCCTCCGGCTCCGGAGCGCAAGGAGATTCATGGAAGAGGGATAATGAAATCGCTGCGTTTTCGAGGCCGATACTTTTTCTGAGGCGGATCGTTCGAGGGATCTCTCAGAGGACGGGAGGATCGAAGAAGTCGCGATGGAAGATAAATGCGATAAGAAATCGTATTGGATAAAGGAAGATTGTTGAATTGCTGATGTTTGGGGAAAATGTCGGTTTGACTTTGTTGAAATGTTAGGTCAAACAAATTGAACCAAATTTTGAGATATTCTTTCCCAGGCGGACGATTCGAAGGATCTCTCAAAGGATGGGAGGATCGAAGAGGTCGCAATGGATAAAAAATAAATGTGAAAGGAAATCCCTGCGCGGCTTGAAATATAATTTATATGTATTCTGTTCGTAATTGTTGGAAAATGTCCCTTTTTAGTTCGTAATTGTTGGAAAATGTTAGTTTAATTGAAAAGCCAAATTTCGGAACTGATACATTGTTCAAGATGAATGTCAATTTTCACAGAATATTTCCAAGGAATAGAGAGATTGAATAGATCGCGGTGCACGAAAAATAAATGAGAAAAGATGTTCCTCTGTCGAGTGAAAAAAATTTTTGCATCACGGATGTTTGTAAACGATATCGATTTAATTTGGTTGCACTATTAGTTAAGCCATTCTGTTTTCCAAAATGTTCGTCCGCCTTCCTATTTGTGGTTCACGAAATGTACAAATGCAGAAATGCAAATGCTTCGATAAATTGGAGCGTATTTTTATTCCTAGCCTCGAAATTGCGGCGATCTCTGTTTCAAAATCGCGAATGAATATCGCGTTTCGCGGAACTCGGAGATATCTGCAAATCGCGTTGCATTTCGTTCTGGTTTAGTACAGATTTTTTTCTCATTGCCCCTCCCTCGGCGATATTTGTTTCCGGCTTGGAAAGTGGTTCACTTTTGGGTGCGCTTTTTAATTTTCGGTTTCAAATAAATTGAAAAGGTACCTAGAAAGCGGTTTACGCAATTTAATTTCCGAAATGTCTCGTTCCCTATCTCCCGTCCACCGAAAATATATGGAATTGCAAACTCCAGGCGAAATTGTTAGTATTTTCATTTTACTACCATCTCTGAAATGTCAACCCCTCTTTGAGGAAGGTCCACTTTCGAGAGTGCTTCTAGATTTTCCGTTTCATATCCGATTAGAACATACAAAAGGAACTAGATTAATGCTTAACAAGAAAGCAAATTACGCGGCTTAATTTTCGAAAATTCCTTCCCACGTTTCATCCTCCGAAAACGTAAAAAGTTACAAATTCTGTGCGAAACTATACGTGTTTTCACCGCTACCCCTGTTCTGCGGCTCTAATTCTTAACCAGAGGGCGGAATCCTATTTCGAATGTATTCTTGTATTTTCAGTTTAAAATCACCTCAAATCCCGAGATATTAAATAAGCGGTTTAATTATCAAAAAATCTGTCTCACTTCCTACATACCGAAAATTTTTGTAATTTCAAATTCCTGGCTAAATTGCATTCTTACTTCGCCCCCTGCAATGTCAATTTCTCCCGGAGGGTCCACTTTTGGATGCAATGCCGTACAAACCTGTTCGCGCTGTTTGCGTAACGAGCGCGTTTTATCATTTAATCCCCTTAAACTCTTCCGGATTACAGCACTTAGTCTCTACGGGGGTTATTCCCGCCCCGGTTCCGGCATACCCCCCGCGAACCTCTGCTCACCTATCTTAGGACGTTGGTGCGTCCGTACCGCACGATGGCGGTACGCGAGTACGTTCACGCGCGTTAATTAGCATTTCTATTTGCCCCTACGTGTGCGTCGCGACGTTCCCGCAACTTGCTGAATGTTAATTCGAAACGGCGCCGGATTGCGCGATTAGTTTAAACGAAATTTCATTTCCGAGAGATCGTGCGATACGCGCGATAACTCGTCGCTAGTTTACAGCTGGCGGTAAAGCGAATGCCGAGAATTATCTTTTACGCTGGAGAACTGGAAAAAATGATATCCTGTAACGTGACCCTATATGGGTATAAAGTAATCTCAAACATTACATTGATATACAATCTTAATCAAAATTCTGGTCACGGGGAACGAGGAAATCAGTATTTAGAAGAGGTCCCTGGGACTAAAATGGCGGACGATGGGGTCAGTTGCTTCCCTTCTTTCATTTGTATTTTCAGAAGCTAAAGCGGATTTAAGATGAGTACGGCCTCACGAAGTATAAATGAAATCGCCACTCGAGAGAAGTTGTTACAGGCTTCCGTATTTAACTTCCGGAAGTTGGAATCATAAATAAGTAACTCAGTTTTAGTTTCAGGACGGTGGTACACGAGGGAGGTGAGAAGGATTTATTACCGCGGAGCATTGTTAAGTATATGTTCTTGATTTCGATTTCAAATGTAAGGACTGTAAGCTTTATATTGATGCATAATTTTAGTGAAAATTCTTCTCTCGTCGGTGAACAATTAAGCTTTGCGTTTTCTCCGGAACCAAAATGGCGGACAGTGGAGTCTGTCTTTTCATTGCCCCGCTTTATACCTCTTATTGTTAGTCCGGGAGATGAGATTCAGAAGCGTATCTAGGAAGAATACGCGAAATATAAATGAAATCGACCCTTCAAGTAAGTTGCCACAGAATTTTACATTAAACTTCCGGGAGTTGGCATCATAAATGAGTAATTCAGTTTTAATTTCGAGCCGTGGTAAATGAGGGAGGCGGGAATTATCTCTTAATTCATAGCTTTGTAAAATATAAGTATGTGACTCTGATTTAGCATAAAGGAACAGTAAACATTATATCAATGCGTAATCATAATAGACATTCTTGTTTCGAGGGAGAGAAATCGAGCTATAAAGAGGTTTTGTGGCCAAAATGGCGGTCCCCGCTATCGGTTTATTTTTACTTCATTTTATATCTGCTGTGCTGGGAGATAAAGGTGTCTGGAGCTTCGGAAGATGGTCCAGGAAGAATGCTGCTTCGCAAAGTATAAATGAAATCGACACTTCAGGGAAGTTGCTGCGGTTTGGCAGGGCTTGTACATCAGGCGTCCGGAAGTTGACACCATAAATTATCCACCCCTTTCGGCGAAAGTTCATTCTTGTCAATATGAGTTCCGCTTATGGTGCTTGCGGTCGAGTTCGATCAAGGAGATCGCTCAAAAAGCTTCTCAATCGAGTTTCAAGGGAATTTCCCCCAGGGGTTTTGAACCATTTCAAACTAATTTTAGATAAATTTTGAATAATACAACCTGTGGAAAGGCGAATCCTTATGGAAGTAATTCTCAAAAATTATAAAGCTGGGAACGTTTTGGAGGAATAAAGTAAAAGTGAAAATGATAAAATGAATAACGTTTTATTAGAATAACCGTATAATGAAGGATGTTCAGAATAATTAGGAATTTAATTAATTCTCTCGACTGTAGTGTCGCGGGGAAGATTTATTAATATTAATTATTATTTGCATTATTAATTCTGAAATCGGACATTAATTACGAAGAGAATTCATTGTGAAGAGTTTTTAATTTATTTAACATGTTTTGGGGATTTCATTTTTCGGATGGGAACACGTGATAAATACAATCAATGAGCCTACTGAAGCGCGGTTAATATTAAATACATATTAAACGTTGATTTAACAGAATTGTAGATGTATTCCCGGTATGTCTCAGGAGTTTAATGTACACTACATAGAAAGATACATTTCTCGCTTCCAGGAAGACTAAGTAGTTCGTTTTCGACGTACCGGGAAAAGTTCGATGAAGTTTCCATCCGAAGACAGTCGCTCGTGGTATTCGATGTCAAGTTTCTATGAAGTACTTAACGATCGAGCTTTAAAGTTGTTTAAAGTCGACTCGACCGGAAGTGGCTTAAAGAAATGCAAAATAAACAGAGTGATATCGAGTTAGAAATGCGCTCACCCTCTGGGGAATTCGAGACCGGGAAGTAAACGAAGTTACCGGCCATTTAAACTGGAAAACAGGAATTTACTCGAGAAAATGGTTTATCATAAGTCCAACGTAAAGCAGCGAGTTTCACTCCTTCCTCGACATTGAAAAAAGATGTAATATCGTTTTGTACAATTAAGAAACATGCAAATTAACATAATTTCCTTTAAAAAAAAATATCAATCTCTATATACCTAATTTTAACGTCCAACTATATATTTTCTAATTCATAATTACAGAGCGAATAAGTGGATAGAACTTTTTCGACGACGAATAGAATCCTTTTATATATTTTAATAGGTCTTTTTAGAGGACAAATAGAATCTTTCAAAGGGTGAATAATTTCCTTTGCAAGTGGTGGCGGAACTTCATTGAAGTTTCAACCTGCGGGCCGTCATGTATCTGACGTTAAAATACCTCCGAAACGAACCATTAATGTTGCCTGGAGATATTTTATTTAAAGCTATTAGTATAAAAACGAAGAAGGAAAAGAGGTGTAGAGCAATCGTAGTCTCCATCGTTTCTCGGAGGTGCAAAACCAGCCCGAGATCGGGGTTGTCGCCCTTTCAAGCCGTAAAAGGGGACCACCTCGTTATACACGTACTGAAGCAGCTGGAGTAATTATCTGATCGCTTTAGGCTCCTTTTTTCTATCCTTCTTTTCCTTTTTTATCCCGCGACGGCCGGACTTCTCCCTACAATTTCCTTGCGCTTTCGCCCCTCTCCCTTCTCGGGCTCGTAGAGACGCTTAAGCCCTTTTTGCACTTTTCACCAGGGAGTAATTTAAGACCGTTCTCGACGTTCTCGTTCAGCTTTGCCAAGTTTCTCTCGTTTTTTCCATTGGCCTCCTTTATTTTCTCTCCGCCGAAGATAGACTTCCTTTTGATTCGACACGGTTCTTCCTTTTCGCCGATATTTTTCTACCCCTCCTGAGGAAACTTTTACCGATTTTCGTTCCGATTGATTCAATGTGGAGCACTCTTTATTTTCCCATTTTTATTCATCGGGACGATCGATTAAACGAATTTATCGTCATTTTCGAGAGTTCATTTCACGGCGAGTACCTTCAATTCGCTTTTTAAACGATCGGAAAAGAATTCAAATTGAACGTCTACCGATATCATTTCTGTGCGTCTCCAATATCTCTAAATTACTGAACACTTATTTTTACCTTTTGCAGTTGAACTACCGAGTACATTAAAGTTTCCTAAGGGACAGATAAGAGACACGAGATATACATTAGAAGTCCGCATAAACGTGTCCTGAATTTGTCAAGGACTTTGATGGTGCACATGGAATTCGATGTGGTATCATTTTGAGATCTTTTATCGTTTACTCTGTATTTGATCTATAGTTTCGATAACCCTTTGCTCGTTATCCAGGCCGTTCTCTATAATTTTCCCACAACCTCGTTTATTTTCCCTTCTCGACCGCCCAGTCGCTTAAGCCCTTTTTGCACTTACTTCAAGGGAGTAATTTAAGACCGTTCTCCCTCAATTCTTCCAGCTATCCTTTACCGTTTTTCATTGACCTTTATTTCTCCACTCAGTTTCACCCTAGTTCCTTCCTTATTTCTGTTCCCTCTATTGCTCAACCGCGGGAAGTTCCATTGATGTATTCAGTCGCCCTGATAACACTGATGGGAACGGAGGAGCTTCGATCATCAGCCTAACTTCAGAATCTGAAACTAACTTGCCGCTACCGCGAACTAATTAAATCATATTTTCCCTAAACCGTAGTAAAGGGCGATGGAAAACAGGATTACTAGCTACGTCGGAAATAGAGTTGGCGATGCCGGAAAATAGGATCGTTATTAATATTACAAAGAGGTGGATTTTAGAAGTCAGAACCCATGTAGCAATATTAACTGGTGCAATATTGGCAAACTGCAATTCATAGAGCGTATTAATATTGTGAATATTTAGCCTCCAATATTGACATGTGAACATTCTGATTTATTGGCAGATTATCCCATTGTAATATTCAAAAGCAACACGTATGTATATCCATTATTGCAGACGTACCGCACAAAATACAATGTTCCTAACTACATTTGCCTATATTGTATCGGTATATTGAATTTAATGGGACGTGGAATACTGTATTGGTTCGATATTTATTAGTAACTGATAATATTGCATCAACGGATAACATTGAGCAAATGTTACATGAAGCTGTTACCTACATTCGTTGCTACAGGGGAAATAGGGGTGCTGAAGTCGTTTGGAAATAGAATCGCTAGGAACATCAGGAACAGGGGAACCGAGAACGTTTGAAATAGGGAACTAAAGAACGGGCGGAATCGCATATCCCAAAAGTGGGCGATAACTACCCTAAGATTTAGAGAGGGTCGCCGATGGGGATGCGCGGAGACAATTGAAGACAGTCGATGTGAGGATTGGAATTACAGATGGTAATTCAAGGAAGGAGTTGTAAACTCTAATGCAGGACTTAGGCGAGAATCAGCGGACTCGGCAGGGAGTCTGGAAACTGCTAGATGTCTATATACCTAACCAGGAGAAGAACGAAAGAGCCGAGGACGCTCGTTGTCTCCTCCGGGAGAAGTGGACCGAAATCCTAGATTAAAGAGGAGGAAAATTTCTACGTCATACGGCAGGAGGAAAAATGTGGAACCCCGTAGGCAGAGGCTGTAGAAATTCTCCAGGTCCCTAGAGACCTGGGGAAATTCTCCACATGTGTGGAACATTGGCACCCAGGGACGAGGGTACTGTCAAATTCTAAAGAGGTCCTGGCGTCGCTCCTGCTGCGAGGACTTTATGGCGTATCCTCTGTGAATTATTGTCCTCGCAGCCTGCGAGATTCTCGACCGCCATTATACCCGGTTCTCACGGGTTTTCTAAATTACGCACGAGGCTTGCTATTGAAGTAAAAATCATTTAAGTTTCATGGAGCTGGACAAAAGATCAGGCGGTAAAAGATATTCTAACCACTCGCAGCTGTCGAAGCATAAGTTACGTTAGTTTTCGAAAAGGAATCGTAACCTCTAACCTTGTCACAGGGTCTTTAATTTATCTTATCCTACGATGCTCGTTCATCTGCCATTTAATTAACGTAACTTAAATACACTTAGAGGGATTTCCCCTTAGCCTATAAATCTTCGCGTCCATTTTTTTTAACCCGTGGAATTTAACAATGGCCGTTCGCGTTCGTCTGCGTACCGTCGGAGCTACCTATGGAAGTGCAGTTTGTTGTTGGAAAATATGCAGAGACGACGGCAAAAGGCTGAGCAAAAATACAAAAAGGAGTTCCCAACGAGGTCGACACTCGTTCGGGCCGGCAGTTTCTTGCTGGAAGTTTTGAAAGAGCTTGTGCAGCCTCGATAACTCTTGGCGTTGTTCCACCATCGACGATCTCTTCAAAGCCGGCGCGAACACTTCGGCGAACGAATGTTCATAACTTTTCTCTCTTACTCCGGGGCGAAGAGAAATTTGGCACTTGCGAGGGTTAAATGGACCCTTTTCTCTCCCTACGGCGCAATAAAGGGAATAATGGCACGCTTGGTAATAGAATTCGTTACGGCACCGCATCTCTTACTTCCATCAGGAAAGCTCAGTCTCCATTGACGAGATAACCGATCTCGCGATTGTTTCTCGGACATAAGAAGGGGGAAATTGGGCACAAGAAATCGAATTCGGTCAATTTCATCTGAATGGAAATGGTACAATATTTCACTGAAATTGAAATGTAGGAAAGTAATTTCAGCCGTGCATCGATTCGATAACGATTATCAAGATTATCAAATTCATTAAATCAGAGGTCGAAACTTTTTGATCTTTGTTGAGCGATGTGCGATTTTCGGCGAGTGTTGATTAAACCCTGCGAAAATAGACGACCACGTGACGCGACCCGGATTGCAAACATTCTGACAAAGGGTCTCGGGACAGGCGTTTCTTTCTGTTGGGATTGTTATACCATGCAAATATCGCTTTTCTATGTTCTCCGATATACGCATCGTTCTCTTCTAATCGATCAAGAACTCGACTCCCAAAGTCTCCCTGGTTTCTTTTCATATATTTTTACATTCACTAACTATAAATGTCCTTCCTTAACATTTATAAGAAAATTAATTCTTTTGATTTAACAATGGAATCCCATAATAACCTGATCCTTAAAGCCCTGAAAACAAAAATAAATATTCAGGTTAGACATGTAATACGAAAATAAACGCAAAATTGATAATACAAGTATTCTGTATATTTGTATTTAATAAATGCAAATATGAAACTATGCTGTACAATCACCCGAACTTATAAAGCACACGTATTGGTGTCACTTCCTGCCACTAAATTCTCGACCCTTTCTAAAATCATATCAATTATCCACTATGACCACTGCGAGTATTAAACCAATTGAATCACTGTCCAATAAAGCACACCTATCGAGCTAACAAGAGAAATCGAAAACCAGGGAGATTTAATCCAGTCGAAGCAGCGGTATGTATATCCAGGTCGAATCGACAGGGAGGTAATCTCTGGCGTGATCGCGGATTATCAGTCGGTAAACTGAGGTTAGGTTAGCCCTAGACTCGGCGGTTCCTACCGTAGCATCCGTTTCCGGCGGTTGTTCTCTGCCGCTCGCGTATTCGCAGCTCGACCTGACCTAACCTAACCCCTCCTAAATCTGGTGGTCTCGAAATTCATTAGCGATATAGAGACGGTCTCGCGTTGCGCTTCGAGTTACGTTACCGCATCGAGAGGTTGCAACCTCGGTAAAGACGGCGGAGCACCTTCGGCATCTCCGAGACGCGACTTTCCGTGTTAATTGCACCAAACATCGAAGTTTATTCTCTGTTCTCTCCGATGTTCCCGTTATTCAACGTTTTGATCCTCGCCCTGATTGCGAATTATCAATCCATAAGCTGGAGTTCGGATTGCGTATTTGCAGGCTCTCCTAACCTCTCCTAAAGCCGGCAATTTCGATAATCATTAGCGATATGGGCTTCCTAACGTAGCCTGACCTTTGCCGCTCCTAAATCTGACGGTTTTACAATTCATTAGCGACACGAAAACGATCATGTCAAATTAGGGCGCCGCATTATTCGATGCAACACGAAGAAAGATGGCGGACCATTTTCGGTGTCTCCAAGATGCGACTTTCCGCGTTAATTACACCAAACTTGGCAAATTATTTTCTGTGCTCCCTTCGATGTACCCGTTACTCAGCGTACCGATCTTCGGTGTGATTGCGAATTATCGAGTCGATTAACCGAAGTTCGGATTGCGTATTCGCAGCTTATCCTAACCTCTCGTAAAGCTGACTATCTCAAGTTTCATTGCCGATGTGGGCTTCTTAGCCGAACCTAACCTGTGCCGTTCCTAAACCCGACGGTCTTGAAGTTCATTAGCGATACAGATCGTGTCAAATTAGATCGTTATATCGAGAGGTTACAACTTCGGCAAAGATGGCGGATTATCTTCCTTATCTACGAGATTTTCCGTGTATGACAGTTGCATTGAATGTACAGTATATTCTCTACATTTCCCTCGGTTGTATTCGATACTTGATGTTCTGATTTCGGATGCGATATTGATTATCAGTTCGGAAACCGAGATTAGGTTCGCACATTCTCAGTCCAACCTAACCTAACCTAATTTATCCTAACCCGCCCTAAATCTGACAGTCTCAAAATTCATCAGCGATATAGGGGCAGTTTCCCAACCTATCCTAACCTCATCCCTCCTAAATTTGAGAGTTTCAAAATTCATCAGCGATATAGGGGCGGCTCTGTAACCTAACCTAACCTAACCTCCCCGCTTCCAAAATCGGACGGTCTTGAATTTCGTTAACGATGTGAAAGCGATCTCGAGTCGTGGGTTAGGTTAGGTTGCCGTGGGAGGATACGACCTCAAAGATGGCGGACCATCTTCCACGTCTACGAGACGCGACTTTCCGTGCACGTCAATTGTATTAAACTCCGCGGTGTATTCCCCTCATTGTACTCCGTGCCCCGTGTTCCGGCGCACGTTTAACGTCGCATTTATAAACGCCGGAGGGGAGTGAACGAATCGCGCACAAGAGGGAAATTAATTTCCGCCATTGAATAAATCTGCTCCCCGCCGTGTCTCGTGCTTAACCTCCCTCGTAAGACGAGCCCCGGAAGTTGCCTCACCGCCGGCTGTCATGGTGTGGGGCGCCATGACAGCCGGCGCAGCTGAAATTAATGGTTTAAATTGGCTGCGCGTTAATCGATGCAAAGTGATCGCAATATGGAGACGGTAATAGAAAATTATACTTGCTAAATTACAACCTAAGGTTTATATAAACTTTCACGAGGAATTGTTCTTTCACTGGCCAGGATTGTCGATCAGAGATGCAAAAACAAAATGGCCACTGTAAGAAGTAGCTGTTGAGCTATTTATTTATTGGGGTTCGTATAGTATGCGGAAACATAGAAATGTAAATACGTGGTATTGACGAATGGCTGGTAAAAGACGTAATTGTTAAAACTGTTATTTTTAGGTGTTGGCGCAACACGTTTGCATTCAAGTATGCGCGATCTTTCAACTTGAGCCGCGTCACTCGGACGGTACTTGGGGTCATAAAACCCACTGAATATTCCACTCGATGAGTGGAAATCAGGAAAATCGATGAGGAATGTTTCATTCATGCGCCCCGTGCAGAGGCACGACTGCTTCGTGGGTAAAAATGAAAGTCTTTCTGAATTTATGAGCGTCGGAAGTACGCAATGGGTTTTAATAGGAGCCGCGCTGGTAACTACAGAAATTAGTCGCCCTCGTGCTGCAATGTGGTGTCATAATTCTTACCTTATGGGGAAAGTATTTATGAAGTTGGTACTCCCCTTCTCGGTCTTACTTTATTCGCCCCATAACTTCCATTCGAGCGGTTAGGCGGCGTAGTAAAAAATCGGGGAACAGAATTCGGTGAAAAATAACTTAATTAAAGAATTATTAATATTGACGGGAACTTCAAAAATGATATTAAGAGGGTTTGAGTTTAACATAAACTAGTTTCTTTAAACTGAACCCACGTTTAAGTAGTTGCTCAGGTAATACTTTGAGCCAACTTCTTCCTAGATTAAGACATTTATTATTGCTCCCAGTGCCAGTAGGAAGTTAACATCTCTGAAATATTTTAACGTATCGCTTAAAGTACGTCCTCGACTCGAAAAGTAATCCTTAGCGAGTACACGTCCCCGGCATAATTTCTCTCCTTTTTGACGACGTACTTGGCGAGCTCACGTTTTTCTAATTACACTTTTCCCGGGGCTGTAATGCGTCCACATTTTCCTTGTTAACGGCACCATTAGCGGACGCGACCGGAAAAGCAAAGCAATTTACAATAAGTCTAATAAGAACGAGCGATACATCTCGGAAGTTTTCGTTTTGCCATGCTACCGGCAACCTATAAAAACAGAAGGATTAATGAGAAGTACTAATTGCACCATCACGTAACAATGTCATTACCAACCAGCAATATTTTTTTTCCTACATAATACCAGTCCCATATAAATGTCACATTTCATTCAAAACGCATTTCCTCTTCCGTTAATTTACGAGTCACCATTTTGAGGAAAAAGCCCGATTCGTTATTTCGAATTCCAGAGAGGTTTTTCCTTAATTAACAAAGTCCTTGTACAATTAAGGCATCTTGTTAGGGTCAAATGAAGCCCTTAAACGAGCACCTTCTTCTCTTACTTGGAGTAATATATCGCGTCGTGAAGGAATTATCTCTAGGAAGAATCCCCGTTAAACAATTTCCTGGACCAGCCGAGGCTGTCGAGGTAACCGGGAGTTTCCGGAAGCACGAAAAGCATACATATAATTTCCCCTGAAAAATCCGGTGACTTTCCAGCGAAAAAGGAGGGTATGAAAAATAAAAGGAGGCAGAAATAAAAAATCCGGATAAAGAAGGAAGAGGAAGCTCGTGAAGAGGCTCTCGAGAGTAACCAGTTCCAGAGCTTGGAGATATTAATGAACGCACTCCGCATGATGGAGAAGTGTCTGCCCCGAGTAGGAGGAGCTGCACAGCGTTACATTTTCTTCTCTCTTCCTTTTTATTCTTTTTTTCTTTAATTTTTACTACTACTATTATATTTTTTAATATCCGCCAGGAAATCTTCGAAGCTCACATTTAACCCGTGTTTGTTGTTCCGCCCAAAGGTTGATTAAAATCAAACACACACAAAGGAAATATTAATCGGGACAGTTACGTCGGTGACGAGCTCCGTTGTACTTCGCACTCTTTTTCTGAAGATATTAATGAACGCAGTACGCGTTATAAAAAAGTATCCGACCCGTGTAGAAACAGTTACGCGGCGTTGCATATTCTGTCCCCTCTTTTTAGTACATGTATTTTTATAATTTTTACTGCCACTGTTCTATTGTTTCATATCCGTTAGAAAGTTTCTTTGGCTCGCACTTGGCTTCTGTTTGTCGTATCGTCCAACAGTTGATTAAGAAAGAAAAAAGAAAGGAAATATTATCCATCGATGGTAAATTCCGTTGGACTATCTGAAGATATCGATGAGCGCACTACGCATGACAGAGAAGCGTTTAATCCGAATAAGAAGAGCCCCGCCGCGTTGCATATATTTCCCTATTACATTTTTAATATCCATTAGGAAATACTCTCGGCTTCTAGCTGGCCTGTTTTTGTTACTCCACCCAGGGGCGATTTCTTAAAAAAATAAAACGGTAAATCCATCCAGACGCTTTCGCCAGTGACGAGCTTCGTTGCAGGTCGCACTATTTGCGGAGAAAAATGGAGTAAAAGGCAAAATGCATCAAGAGTTCCTCGTTAATACCCAAACAAGGACCCGGAAGCGGAGGGCATTTACACAGGCTTATTATTTATATACGCCCTAGAAGTTTTACGAGGACCGCGCCAACGGCGAATGTGATGCTAAATCGGGGAAGCGTATAAAGTTACTTTATGACATTCTTGCCTGTGTACCATAAACATTTATGTACACTGATATGCTACAATGGACGGATTTCGAGGATTGGCCATATTGGAAAGAGGCTTATGAACGCGGGAATTCTCCCCCTGATTGTCAAGTTCTTTTAACAGAAATGAATTTTTTGCGAATAAATTACCATGATATTTATATTTTTAGATACGTAGAACTGATACAAGTTCATGGTTTAGGACAACTTAGATTGATGATCGATTCATTTTTACGCGGAAATATATATAATTGTACTTAAGTGTAAGCGTTTGAATTTATTGCTGTAATGTTTACAGTTTATAGTATTTCGTTGAGACGTGGATCCTTCACGTTACGTTTAGAGAACATTTTTCAGACGTTTCCTTAAAGACAAGATGCAAAGCGCACGCTTCATCTCTCTGTGCAAATCCTAGACCAGGAAGATGAGATGGTCCAATCTTTCTTTCCTTTGGGCTGGCGAAATCGAATTTCAGAATCCGATTTGCGAGACCAAACGTAAGCTCGGAACATTCGAAGATTTCGACGCACTCGATATTTCCAGTCCACGTGTCTATGTGCGAGTCCATATACATATACGTGGAAAATGAAGATACATAAACCTATATGCGACTTATATGCCTTTTTTCTTCGACCCGACAGAGGAGCATCCTTAGAGTCTCCATTCCGCGATTTTCCATGCATTCTGAGACCCATTGGATCAAGGAAATTTGTTTTCATACTTGAATAGGCCGATTTCATAGCTCGCTGAAGGAGGACATTCTGTCGATATTATCTATCGACAATAGTTTGCTCAAATGAATCGATAGCCCCATATATGTGCACCTCGATGAGTGATTCGCGTGCCTGGTGCGAACGCGATTTTCCATTTCAGTGATTCATGAAGCGTCTCACCACATGATTTAATTTCTGAAATTAATTGTCGGGATTTGAACTATTTGCCTTGGAGTTAATCTTTAAGGTTCAATCTTGAAATAGTAATCGGAAGCTCCCTTTGAATCGCCATGTCAAAGTTTTGGGTTTTACTCGGGCTCCTTTCAAACGCCGGGAAATGACCTCCTGGAAAAGGCGGAATTATTTAGAAAATGGCGACAAATCCCCAGGAACCCCCCTTGATTGTTTCTGAAGTGGCGCCTCGTAAGCAGGAAGGAAAATACATCGCCTTTAGGGATAAGATCGGATAAAGCTGCGGCTCTCTCTTATCGTTTGGCCGGGGAGCAATCTAAGGAACTGCAGCTGCACCTGTAATCGAAGAGAAAGCCTTTCCCTATCTTCGCAGCTGAACGTTCGCTTCGAACTGATTTCAGTATTCCTTAATTGTCACAAGAAAATGAAAACCGATCAAGATAACGAACTTGCTCCCATAGCCATATCCGACCTGGAAATTTCTTCCATCAAGCAGAAACGATAAAAAAACGTTGCTAGCGAAGCAAAAAGTCCAACGAAATTTTCCAACAATTTCAATTAAATTATTTTTGCAGGGTGAAGATAGAGGAAGAATTGCAGGTTTTTAATTTTTTTATATTTTTACGTTCACTTAAATGGTTACGTTGATCTTCACATCCGTCCAAATTTCAGCTACCGGATCTTAGAAATCTATCTTCTGCAGTTTCTGCCATTTCTTTCCCTCAATTAACTAACTCGAAACCACTTATCTGCACCCTAGATCCTGTCCCATGCAGGAACTACACGTTCAACCTCTAACAGGCATTCTTTTCCCCCGTGGAGTACTTCGAAACGGTACTTACTCCTTGCACCCTCTCGAAATTTCGCCCATTGAAAGCCACAGTGCCTCATAGCGAAACTCAGCGAAATGGAGTTTACCAGCTCCGGAGGAATTCGATCGCTCGACCAATTAGTCAAGACGGAAGTTCGTGGTGTGCTCCCGGCAACTTCCGGTCTTTCGGTCCTCACCGCTTCCGGCGGTTTTAGCGAGTGGCTCTTGGATCCTTTTAGACTCCGCTCGGTCGCGGGTCTTCGTAATGACTTCATTGTGTTCGTTCAGACTTCTTTGCGGCGAAGGGTCTCGGGGGCAAAAATCTCTTGAGGGAGGCAAAAGTCCTCAGGATGATGCGCGGGGTTGAAAGCTCCCCGAGATGCAGTCTTGGAAATCCTGGCATTGTTGAATAAAAAATATCGTCGCGTTCCCAGCTTCACTGCGATCCAAGCTTCAGCTATCAGTTAGGACGAAAGTTCGCGATGCTCCTTCAGTGATTTTCAGTTTTTCAGCTCTTACCTATTCCAAACTGGGGGCATGAGGGAGCCCTCGTTCTTTTTAGTTTCCTTATAGCTGCCGATCTTGGTGATGGCTTTATTGCGTTCCTTCGGATTTCTTTGCGACGATGGGTCGCGGAGGTGAAAATCTCTCCCCCGGGAGAAAATTCCTCTAGGGTGACGTTCTAGAAAATCCCGATTTTCCCACCATCTATTCAAAAATGTCGCCTTCTTTTCCTACAAAATCAATTCAAAATCTCGACTTCAGCCAAAATCGATTTAAAACTTATTAAAAGTTTGCCGTTTCTCCTGGGTTATTTTTCCTCGTTATTTTTAGTTGGAAATCTTAGAAAGCGAATCCTTCACACTCCTCAATCGCGATTCTTCATAATAGGTTCGATGTATTCCTTCTGGGTGGAAATCTCTCCTTCGGGATAGAAGACCCCCAGGATGCCTCCCAAGTGGTCCCAATCCTGAACCCGTTCGGTACAAAAATTTGTCCCTGCAAAATCAATTCCAGACCTCAACTGTATTAGTCACGACGTAACTTCCGATCTGTTCTTCGTCGACACTTCCAGTTGACAGTTTTAGCGAGCCATCATCCTTTTAAACTCCTTTTAACCGCGGATCTTCATAATGGGTTCATTGCGTTCCCTCTACCTTTTTAATGGGCGACGGGCTGCGGAGGTGATAATTTTTTCTTAGGGGCGAGATATCCCCATTTTGGCATCATCAAATAAAAAAAGTGACTATGCTCATTACGAAATAAATTCCAGATCTCAACTATTCGTTCGCGAAGACGTTTGCGGTGCTTTTTCCTATAACTGCCAACCTCTTTCTTGTCATTCTTGGTTGACAGTGTTAGCGAGCCGGCATCCTTTTAGACTCCACTCAACCACGGTTCTTCATAATAAGTTGATTGTGTTCCCTCGACCTTCCTCGCGGCAATGGTTCGCGGGGACGAGAGTCCCTCGGGACACCGTCCTGCGAGGTCCCGGTCCCGGTCCCGGTAACCACATTAAATCTCAGTGCTGCAGTCGAGCCGCAAACTGCATTTATCATCTCTTGCAAATTCAATTACACCCGCCAGTGGTACCTGTCCATGCTTGGCTGCAATCGAGACCACGCGATCCCTCGTAGAATGCACTTCACCTCACCGTCTGTTTTGTTACTAACTTATTGTTAGTAAAATCCGGAGGCAGAATATTTTTCTCCGCCCGTTGCTCTGCATTTTCAATTCGTTGCCCACTGACAACTACGGGATAAAATGTATCGCGAAGTACGTTTACCTGCAATGCCCCCTTGTAAACAAATCTTTACGCTGAAACGTCAGAAAGAGGCATTTTTAAATTAATATTCGACCGACTTTGTTTCCTTTAATAGTTAATATTTACCCGGCAACAATACGTTCTCGTTCAACAATGCATGACCCATCGAGTCCTGTTGTAACAACGAATTTTTAAATATGCGAGAATCCGGGATCAAAGGAACATTAAATCTCAATTAAGCTCTTCTTTGCCCGGACACAATATTGCCATTTCCGGCGGGTAATATTGCCCAATTACTCTTGTAAGACTTAGGCGGAAAATTACAGTCGTTGCCCTGACCTCGTACAAACACGTACGGTCTAATTTCACTAAATGTTTGAACATCCTCTCACCCCTCGGATGGAGCGAAGTCGACGGGGAGAAGATCGAATTTGAAATTCAATTCATCGGTCCATCCCAAACCCTCGCAAGGGGCTTAAATTAACAATTCAATATTTTCTCTCATCATGTACACTACTCCGCCAAGACAGGAGTTAAGAAGTCTTAACTTAAGTCCTCTTTAAAGTATTAGTTGGGGAAGTGTTACCTGTGGAAATTTGTCGTCTTTCGCGAAATCAGATTACAGTTGCAAATCGCTGGTTAACTTCCACGAGGAACGGGATCGGGCGGTCTCTGATTTTCCGCCGCGTTTCTCGTCCTTCCGCGAATAAATTAAACAAATTGCAGTGCCCGGAAAGAATTGCACCGTCGCCTCGTCAGCGATTTCCTCGGACGACGTCGGCGATTTTCCCCGACTTAGAAGCGTCCGTAGAAAATGGCGACCCCGGTGTAATATTTTGTCCTGTAACGGCTCCCCTTTTTGTTACTTTTTTTTTGTTTGTCGGCGGTTCGTGGCTTTTCTATCTTCGGGAATCCCTGTTTTTATTTTTAAATAGCGCGGAGAGCTCGTACCCCGTGCCGATTTTATGGCTCCGGTATTTATGGCTTTTCGATAACACTAGCTATTCGCGGTCGATATGCTCCTAAAGTTTACGAGATTGTATACGATTTACCGTACCTTGAAATGCTCCATTGCTTTGGCGGAAAGGCAAAGAGCATAACAATGGGGATCGTACGATAAACTCCGGCGATGGAATTCCTTTTCAGCCTTTTTTTACGGCAAAAAGTGCCGCCTGTAAGGGTGTACGGAATAAAAATAGCAGTCAGGGTTTATTAACGATAAAGGACATTGTATACGTTGGAAGCAACTGAAGTTACACCAAAGTCATGAAGATAATATCGCTCAATTTATTCGTCTGTTTGTACAATCATGAAAATTCAAATGTTTCTGTAAACTCCAATGTGTTGTAAGCCATTGTGATAAAAGTGTGCAATGAAAGTTGGAGTATATGTAAACATCCATGAAAAAAGAAAATTAAGATATTGGACAAAAAGTACAAACACGTGTTTTCAATTTTAGGACTCATTTCCAACGGTATTGATTTGTAGGTAAATCGACTTTCAATAATTACGGTCGGCGGCAATTGATTTAATGGATTATTCATTGAGCGTTCGCCAGATTTCATCTGTTATCGCAACGTTAAGTATTCTGATTGTCGTTCGAGGGAGGGACAATTTGTTAACACGCGGTAAATCGAACTTTCTCCCAATAGGGACCTATTAATTACGGGACAATTAGCTCGCGGCGAGAAAAATATCGAGTCAAGCGTCGCGCCCCTAATTGGCTGATTTCATTGGTTTGCATATTAGCCTTCCACGGTTCATTTCTTCGCGATCCCGCCGTCCATCGATTATTTAATCGGAGGGACAAAAAATGTGAATATTTACACACTTCAGGTTTCAACGAGGTTATCGAGTCGGCGTAATTCTCCCTCTAAATGGCAATAATGGTGAAATTAGAAATACAGAAAATACTCGGCCAATTTTTTCACGTGCAATTTTTAGTGAAATGCTTGAATACAGTTCAACTTGCGCAGGATTTTCGTATAAAAAAAGAAAGAATTTAATATTTAATTATTGAAATCCATACCGATTGAGATATAAAACTAAAAAAAAAAATGGAATCCCTTAAAAAGAATTTAATGACCTATGACAGAAAAGAATAAAGTTTAATATTTAATCAGTGAAATCCATGCGAATTAAAATACCAACATCGAGAGGTAGGGTCTATAAAAAATTGGCAAAACTTTTAACCAAATGAAATTATCAATCTATGACTATTTATTTTCAATGCCCCTCAGTATCTATTTACATCTACCTTGAAAAGTTGCCGAAAATTGTCGACTTTTGAAAAGGATTAGCCCAGTTACTCCTGTAATTCCATACATAAAAGGAAAGAATTTTCCCTTCAATTATACTTTATGGCATTCCTGCAGCTCAAGTTCTGCATTTTCCATCATTTAACAAGGAATTCTCCGTATCTCTTAACAGCAAGGAAGATGTCGTTGGCTGTGACGTCAAATAACTGAGCCATGTTGGATATGAATATGCAGTGGTCCTTCCGGGGTATCTTTGTAACACCGTGTAAACTCGATGTGGCAAATTACACGTGTTGGGCCCGGACGTAACGTAATTTCCCAAGTTTATTAAAAGCTGAGACATCATTGTATCCCCTGAATGGTCCCCAATCAAGCGTGATCTATTCGTCCACGCCGGCAGACATTTTAATCACACGTCACGAGCACGGCCCCTCACACCTTGCAAATTCCCTTCCGCCCTCTGGCAATTGTCGAAGCCGACTTCAGAGGGGCCTTTTCAATTCTCCTGTCTTTCCCCTTGCTCGCGGATAAAAAAGAAATCATCCTGGCACGGTTTCAGGTATCATCAACGATAAGCTCACGTAAAAGACTCCCTACGTCCTCAACGAAAGGAGCTAAAAGAAATTCGATCGTCATCCCTTACAAGAAATCTTTGAAGTTTCGTGATTAATAGATTATCGCAGATTAGTCCTCGTGGTGATGGGGAGGGATTCGCAATTAAACCAGAGCATATTTCCAGATATTAGGAATCCATATCTCCGTGGCGGAGGAATATTGCAAGGTAACGTGTATTTCCCTAGGTGCATTTTTAACGCGTCCTCAGCATCGCACTTAGCAAAATTAATGCTGATGATTGTGTCTAGTTATGGAAACACCCTGTTACGTATAGGTAAGGGATTACAGTAGTTTCCTGCAATTTAATTAGAAGTAAAATCCTATGCTATTATTAATACACCATATAAAAACTAATTCGAAACGATTATACATTACAAATTGGATTTTCGGCACGAAGAAGTAGCATTCCGTCATCTAGGCACGACGCACTCCGAACATCCACTCCTCCCTGGTAAAAATTTATATATAAAGGAAACACCTTGGCTCGGTACTTTTGCTGAATATTATTTTGCAAAATGTATATACTAACCTATCTAATTATCCCGGTTTATGTGCGTGACCGGTACATGATTTGGTACGCGATTCTCTTTGGACATCCGGCGAGCAGCGACCGTCGGACACGGGAATGGCCAAGCGGAAAGCTGCCTAATTCATTGGTCGCTGCTATCGAGTGGTCCTCGACGTTCCTTCGAATAACGCCTGATGGATGAATTCTGTTCGGTGATCGAACGTCCACGGTCGGTGCGTCCACAATCGGCAGCCCTCTCGACGGTCCTCTCTACGCGGCCCAGCGTGACCTGGACCTGTTCGACCACCGTAGGGCCTGCCAAGACCTACCTCAACCATGAGCCAGGACTGACCGGAACTTATCAGTGTCTATCACGACCTAATCGAGGGCGGACAATTGGCTATAACATACCAATCTCTAACTAGACCAAACTCGACCACAGCCATTATCTTGAAATTCTTCGTGACAGAGGAAGTACCGAGGCGTGCACAAGCTCTTTGAAATATATGAAATAATTGATGAGTTGGGGATTATCAAGACTTGTTCAATCTGGTCTATTTTTGAGGTCCAGCATGATTTGGACCAACTCCAATACGTTGGAGTCAACCATGACCTATGCCAACTATAATCCAGCGGCTTATCAGTGCCGATCGTGACCTAATCTAGAGCGACGACAGGTTGAAACAACATGCCAAGCCCTAACTAACCAAACGCCATTCTCTTGATCATCATCATCGATCATTGATGGAATCAAAGCCATTCTCTTGAAGCTCCCCATGGCAGAAGAGACGTAACGCAAGCTCTTTGAAATATGTGAAATAATTCATGAGTTAGGGATTATCAAGGTCTTTTCTATCTGTTTCATTTTTGAGGTCCAGCATGATCTGGACCAACTTCAACAGGCTAAGGTCTGCCAAGATCTACTCCAACTAACCAGGGCCAACCAGAACTTATTGGTACCGATTATAATCTAATGGAGGGTGGGAAACTGGTTGCACACAATATACCAGATCGTGTGTGGTTCAACCTACCCTGGACCTACCAAAGCCTGTTCCAATTGCGCGGTCCAGCCTGACCTCGACCTACCGGAACATTAGGGTCTGCCAAGACCTATCCAAACCATAAGCCAACACCAACCGGAACTTATCAGTAACGTTCATGACCTAATAGAGGACGGCCAACTGGTTACAGGCAATAAACCTAGTCTTAACTAACCCATTCTCTTCAAGCGCCTCGTAGTAGAGGAACTAACGAAGAACTTGCTAACGCATATAACGAAACTCTGAAATATGAGAGAGAATTTAAGATTTCGCTAATGGAAAGTCCCCTATTCTTTTTGACCCTGCCGGACTTAAATCTATTTTATTTAGCTCGATTAGGAAATCATCAGACCCGCTTACAACCTCCAAGGACCCACTGACCAACTCTGTCAGGGTAAACGATTATTCGAAACCAAGCCCATCTTTTTAAAACTCGTATGCTTTTAGCTAAATCCTTCATCTGAACGCCACCCGGAAGTGCTCCCATGGAGCAATATAACCCGGATGTAAGCTTCACTTTCCCTCCTCCTCGATTGAAAAGGATTTTATTTAACCTGGAATCATTACAATTTAGTATCACTTCCTCGAAGAGCCTCCTAGAAAATATCCCCACCATTTTGGATTGTACAGCGATGCTTGAAATGTATAAATCGGCATGATCGTTAAAAAAAAACGAATTTCCAACATTATGTTTGGAATGAAATAATCGATTACGAAAATGACTGAGATTCGCAATACCTCTGAGCGGGATAGGGGATTCCCTAGGTGCGCAAAGGTACCATTGATGCTGAACTTTTGTACTGTTCTATGAGGACGCTAGAGAAGTGTCTGTCAGGGGAAGATACGGTATTTTTAGCGCACTATTCGTCCGCAAGTAACTACTTCGTTTACCCGAACTTTTCGTATGTCTGCAGCGAGGTGTTTGTTGTTTTTGGTCCAGCATCCACCGCAACTCGCTGCGCGCATAGCAAACTGGTGACACGGAAGCCCTTGTGTGAAAATTACTGTGCACTTGTTCGCTCGTTCGTTAGGTTAAATTATATCCAGGAAAGGGGCATTGTCTTCCACACCAGGTGAAACATGCCAGACGCATAGTAAAAGGTGTCGCGTATTAAGTACCCATTTTTTCTCCCTCGCCTTCCTCAGACTAGTATAGCCTGAAGAAACCAAAGTAACTCTGTAAAATAGACAGAGTATTTTGAAAAATGTCTAAAATCGATGCATTAAGGGGATGTCAACGTGGCATCCGAAAGCTCAATTTCATAAGACTTTTCTACTAACTGGATGTCTCAAATCGTTTCATACTTTAAAACGTAAATATGGAGACCCTAAGGTAGGTCCTGAAACTCGCGAAATTTCACTTTTTATAAGCTATTTTTAAAATACAAGCAACTGTAGGACCATTAATTACGATTTTCAGTCGATCAAAGAATGGATTACATACACGTTATTTACAATCCTAATCGAAAATTTCCCTAAAATAGTGAAGCCCTCGTCTCGTGATTTTGAAGATTTTATTATGTTCCCGGCAAAAATTGTTTTTACTAGATACATAATTTTTTACATAATTTCGAGTACTATGTTTTGATGTCCAGCAGGATTTAGGCAGTTTGGGATTTCGACCGAGCTTTGTTATCCCGTTTAATCATACCGCGAGTTTAAGGGTCAGAATATGTGTGGGATTGACTTAAATTAATACGGAGAGTGAATTTCACTCTCTTGAAACGCGACGTCCCGACGTCGGTCGGAAATGCATGCGAAATTGCATCGCTCGTGTATTGGGTCGCATTCCGCTCCCCTTTCGCCGATGCTGGCTTTTCTTCCTCTTGGCGACACTTCCATGGTTGCTCTGCGGTGCTCTTGCCACCGGCTGCGTATGCTGCTTTCGTGACACTTCCCGCAACGCTCTCGTAGAAATGACTTACGAGGGTGGATGGAATCTTGCCATTCCCAGCGACGAGATGAGACGGAAAACGGTCCGCCATCTTGGGACTTAGAAAACACTCAAATAAATTAACCAAAACATTGGACTAAATGTACCGGGGCATAAAGTCAAAGAAAATCGTCCGCCATTTTGGGTGACTTAAAAAGTACCCAAACGTTAGAATGTTTACCTGGAAGTGAATTGTAAGCTGACGAAACGTTCCGTAATCTTGGAATCTAGAGAACATGTTGATAAAACTGAATTACTCGCATTAAATTCGTCGAGTGCTGAGGTTAAATTCATAATGTAACGATTTTCAGCCCATCATAAGTTAAGGTTTCGAATATGGAAGTTACCTTAAGAGCCTTGCCAGATTTTCTTTACCTTGGCAGTATATCCGTAGTTGCTATGCAAAGCTTTCGTGGTACTTTCGTATGCTGCTTTCGTTATATCCTCGCCATGTTTTTGCTACCAATACTTTGAAAAGTAGATTAAATCGCTTCGCTTCCGGTGTTCGGCGTGGTGAACCTTCGAAGCGAAATGGGGAAGCGGCCGCCATCTTGAAATCCGAAAACGACTCAGTCAACTGATTGATTATTAAACGCAGACATGGATGAAGAAATGTTCTTTTTTCGATCACTTCGTGAATGGGAACTTCATCTTCAAATTCATTGATTTCTTTCTCAAAGAAATGTGGAGCGGGGCGGCTATTATGAATTATTGGATGAGTCTAAATATCGAATAAATAAATTATAAACTAAATGTTGGGAGCATCCTGCTAGGTTAATGACTATCAAAAGTGTAAATCGGTGCTACAATGATTAATATCTAATAATGGTATACAAACACTTTAAATTATTCCTGTCGAGGGCCGCCATTTTGTGGCAAAGGGAAATATCAATCGCGTATGAATAATCAACGAGGGCCGATGGGAAAAAAAAACGGGTAAAAACAACTGTTTCCAAATTGATTTATTCCATTCGTTCGAGGGTTTGAATACGTCGAATTATTCCGCGTTACCCGGCAGCGAGCAAATTTCCAAACTGCGAAGAGCAAGAGCTTTCCCTCCGCCACTTTTACCTCGGCAAAAGTCAAGAGAAATAGGAGAAGTAATTTTAAAAGCGGGCCAATGAGAAAGGAAAATTATTCAACTTGCATTTCTTAATTGCTAATATTTAATATCCTTTAATCGTAACGCTTGACTATTACGGTCCTTTTAATGAATATTAAAAAATATCTGTCCTGATAACTTCTTGGGAATAATCGAATAAATACAAGTGATGAATTGCGATAAAGATGGCTTTCTTATGACTGTATTATAAAACTGTTCCGTTGTGGCAGAAAATGGTATCACTGTTATAATTGTATTGGGAACAGACATTCTCCCCGGCCCCGTACAGCAGGCAATGGATCAAATGGTCAATACTGTCATATCGGACAGTTCAGGAAATGTCACTCAGACAAACAGCTGATATGACCTATTGGATAATCCGGTATGCAATTATCAATGTTGCCGCATCGTTAGAAGCCTCGTGTAGGCCGAGTGACAAGTAAATCCCTCGTTCCTTTGGTCAGTTTGCGTGATGTGAAATGGCTGGTAATAAGCATACCCTGCCTACGGTATTAACATTTACATACGATTGGTTGATGTGAGAGAATTCATACACAAAATCGTTTTGACGACTAATGACATAATCGATCAACCGCACAGGTATACGTACCCGCACTTGAACACGTAATCATTTCAATTTATTAATATATGTAGCGGAGTATTGATATGTCATTACAAATACCACACTTTTTTTCATATTTTCTTTACACGGCTCACCAGTAGTTACACATTTACGCATGTAATTTGCATTAAATGATATACAGCCGGAATAAATTGTAGTGACATTCTGCGCAAATGAGGTGTTAATTTTCATTAATTTGAAATGTAAATCCGATTATTTGTGCCGATAGGTTTGCGGAAACCCGTCGGTTAAATATTATTTCTATTAAATCCGTTTTCGAGAATTTCATACCTATGAAAATGTAATTATCAGGAAACTGTTCGGAAACGTAACAAGTTCCCTCTCGAATTTTTTCGTCCCTATTGGGCAGGTTCTTTGTACTATGTCACAGGTACTTGGGCGCAAAATTAATGAGGGGTGAAACTGCGGGGAAATTAATTTCCGGCGCAAAGATCTGTTGATGTTACGCAAAGTATTTGTTTGTAATTTCAGGGACGGTGGAATAACAGACACTCGAGAGCGTTGTCGCTTGAAAGTTTAATGGCGGCTGTGAAACTAAATACTGAGAAGGAAAAAATAAACGCCCGGGTAAATATGCAGCAGTTATTTATATCACAGAATTATCACCTCTCCATTCTGCTGGATCTGCGTTCTGGAAAATAAACATTCCCTCTAAACGTCGGGCATAAAACTGCGTTTAATCATTTAGTGTACGTATCATGAATAGGAATTTATACCTATTTAATAATCTCCCGTTATCGTGTAATATACTTTTGAAAATTTTTCAAGCTTGGTAGGGGTGGGGATTAACTACTTTTTCAGAAAAAAACTTCTATTATGGTACTAAAGGTAAAGTTTTGAAGAATTTCAATTTGCCGACACCAGTAAAACGACATGGGGTGCGGTCGGGAAGAAAATGCTCCATTTCCAGGGGCTCCGAAGCTTTTAAGGGTGATTCTAAAGAGCCCCATTGTTTTCATTAAATGCGTTCATTAATTAACTAGAAGTGGCGTTTCACTAAAATGTTAACAATTAATTATATTGCAATTTTCGAATAATCATGAGTTGCGCCACATATGAAAATGGCCCACCGTTAGGGGCTAAAAATCATTTAAGAGTAACAAAGATTATCATTTTCTTACAATACAGTAATTACTTAACCAAACACCACATTTTGACAAGTTTGAATTTTTGAGAAACTACCGTAGAATCAGAGGGTGCGATTAAGAAGATAATGACTGCTTGGGGGCTCGGAAGCTTTTAGAGCAGTAATTCCAGAGAGCTCCATTGTTTTCTTAAAATGCGTTCATTAAAATCTTAACTGTTACCTGTATTAAAATTATCGAAGATTCACGGAATACGCCAAATAAGAGAATAGCCCACTTTTGAGCACCTGAAATCGTTTAGGGGTAGGAAATATTGTTTTCTAAGAATACAATAAATCCGTCAACGAAAAATAATGTTTTAATGAAATAGAATTGTCAAAAATTAGAGAAAATCAGAGGGCATGGGTAGGAGAGAAAATCCGTATTTCTGGGGGCTTGAATAATTCAGGGGTAGTAAAGAGTTGATTGTTTTCTAAAAACAGGGTCGTCCTTCAACCGAGAGCGACATTTCGGTGAATTAGGAATTTCGGAAAGTCAGCGGAACGTCATGGGGTGCGGCTAAGAAGGGAATGTCCCGCTCTGGGGGTTTGTGGGAGTTTGGGGGTGGTGGGGGCTTCATCGATTTCTTACCCCGTGCCCCAGTAACGCGTTTCACCCCTTCACCTCCTGGGTGAACCCTAGGGCGCACCTCTGGAAGCCTCGGAAGGAAACATGTTTTACCTTTCTCTCTTAGCCTATCAGCGAATCAACCCTATATATCTTAAACAACCCTTCAAGGGCTCCCATTGGTCCTACCAAAAGGAAGCCGCAGCATTGGTCGGGGCGGGTCGACGAGTTGGGGCTGAAAAGTCAAGATTGAAAACCCCTGAACACACCGGGGTGGGTTTTCATCGCGCTCTCGTATGCGCCTCCACTTTACGAGGATTCTCTCGAGATTCCCAAATATATCTGCGAACAGTAAACTCGGTTGTACGCCTGAGAATATTTGAACTTCCGGTCTCCCAGATATCGAAAGTAATGGCTCGCTTTGCATCCCGTATAATATGGCCGTTCTCGTTGAGTAAATAAATCGGTCGATCCGGAGTCTGCCGACTTTTCTGTAATATCCAAGACTCGTGCGCGAATTTTACGTATTCGACGAGTAGAAATCCGGCGAAGAATGTGCACGTAGTTTTTCTTACCGGAGGGAATATCTGAGAAAATGATACCGGGAGGAAAAATTGCGATTTTTTCTCGTTATGTCATCTTTATTCATAATATTACACTTTTGTAAGGAATATATCTGGAAGAATTCTTTTGTTATTCGTCACTGTGGGATGTATTATGAATAGGGATCAATTATTTTAAGGGAAAGGCTGCATTAATTTGTGAAAACGGTTGTTTACTTCGAAAGTTTTAGGGTTGATCTTTTCATTGATGTGATAACAGATATTGGGGGCTGTAGTTTTGCGGATTAATTTTGGGATGAACGACCGTTTTTACTGGGAATTACTACTTGTTCCACCCTTTACGTTGTTTTCACTGGTATCCTGCATCCCATAGTTCGCGAGATTTCCACAGCATTTATGGTTGTTGCGGTGACGTTAATTTACGCAGGTTTCGGTTCACGAGTACTGACAAAACCGTGGAAATTAATGACTGAAGTTGCACAGACTGCAGCAATGCAGAAACCGGTGTTGGTGTGCAGGCAAACCACGAAGTGCTTTCCACTGCTCGATCGTAGACAATTGCCAAATATTTACCGCGATCGTCATTAGGGACATAAATCAAGAGCTGACAAGGAAATGTCAATTTTCCCGCTACATCACATTTGCATAAATTATTTCAATTAAGACGGCGTCGTTCTCTCCAAGTTCCGTCCGTACACTTCTCTCAAACATTTTGTTAAAGTATAATTAATATCTCTCAACGAGACAACACAACATTCATAGAATAGTCATTTTCTGTAGAAATTAATTTCCCCTTGTCGCGTTTTAGTTTATGAATTTTTCTTCTGTAATAAATAAACAGGGGAAATTGAAAAGTGCTACGAGTATCCGAAGACCTAGAATCTCCTCTGATGGGAGTCGAATTATACTTTATTAGATGCATTTTCTTCCTTTTTCGTGGGAAACTGCCAGGAAAATTAATTTTATCGGAACGTTCCTAAACCAGCTATTAAGCTTCCCCTCCGATTCATCGGGATGTTCTCCTTAACTTTTCAACACCGATGAACAGAGGTTTCACGTAGGTTTACTCGCGGAAGTTGGGCCGATGGAAACTGCACTTTGCACTTTCCACGTAGTTGCACTTACAAAAAGCTTCGGGCTATTTAGGGAGTGTATGCCCCCGACTGAAAACGTGTGTTTACCCCCGAAAACATTCCTAATGGGAACTCTGACACCTTTCAATCGTGATGCCAAGAAATTCACATACAATAGTAGGCACGTATCGCAAGATACCCTGTGCCATGACATACAATTCTCAAAAGCCTGCACTTATATTTTAAATCATAACTGGACAACTCTTCCCACTTGAATTTTCATTGCGAAAACTTATATTCCTTTTGAATTCGGGACCTCTACGGATTATTTAACATTTGAAAATGAAATGAAACGTATTTACATGCAATGTGAAACCTCGCAATATACCCCTGAGTTACGGTGATGAAATTCTGCACTGTTTCTTAACTCATCGCAGAAATTGTGTGCAATTTAACGTAGCGCTTAGCAATCGCATTAACGCAGCGGGACATGTAGTGAAATTCATGGGTCAATAAATAAATTCATCATGGATCAATTTCGGATTAATTACGAATTTGTGGGAGTCGTAATCAAACACCTGTGCGCCATTACCGTTCATTAAGGCCTGAAAAAGAGAGGAAGTCAAGCTGAAAACGAGTGCATGGCATTAATTGCGTCACACCAGGAATAGGATGGACAACAATAGCTGCAGCATTTTGTATTAATGCGGAAATTTGTACTCCTCGGGGTACAATCCTTTCTTGCCTGAGGATGGACGAGTTTCAATCATTTTATGCAGTGTACAAGCATATGTCTAGATACTGCAAGCGCAATAACCACAGCTATGGCAACTATCGTTCGATTATTACGCTCCCGTTCGTTGTATTCAGGTTCTTGGAAATAGAGATGGGCATAAAATATGAAAATATATGTACATGCTTTCATTACTGTGAAAATGAACTAGGTCAAAGAATCCGAAATCAGAAAGAGCCCGAAAAGTATTTAACAGAAGTATTTCAACCATTCGTATGCTTTTATAAAATAGTTAACGAAACCGAATTTTGTATAAATGATTTTTTTTTAGTTCTGTAGAATGAGGTGAATTTCATCAATGAGAATATTAATTGTGTGAGTTAACGATACATTTTAGTTGAGAGAGTTACGATTGAGCATTTTGAGAATTTATAATTTCTTGAAATTTTGCGAGTCGATTGTTCTTGTATTTTTAAAGAAGTTTATGTGTCTTTTTATGATTCTGAAAAATTCATGCATTCAATGGTCGCCACTGCACCTACGTCATTTGAATTTCCGAGAGAGATTGGGAAACGAACGAGAGAGAACGAACGAATAGGTTCAATAGCACGACGTCATTAAAGCAATTAGGAATTTTTCAACGGTTTTCATGAAATCACGAGTGCTGCGTCACTCGAGGAAACAATTTTCTCTTTTAGGAGCGAAAGCCCAGAGGGAATGGAAAACGTTTTCCCAGTTTGAGCGAAAGAAAGGAATCCATCAATGAGATTGCAATCAGAAGTGCTTCATATTAATTGTTAAGAACCTCTCTGCCAATACTATTGCAAATCACTCTCTTAATGAATAATAATTAAAAGTCGACTTACTTACGTACAAAAAATCTAAAAGTAATTTTTTATTACTTATAACAACATAAATTCTATGGATCGATTTGCGCACACTGAAATATAAAATAAAAATCAATCCTTAAATCGCATTTAATGTCGTTAAGCAACTTTCGCATATTGATAAAGTATTAAATACATTTTCTATAAAATGGAAAGACGTTGCCTCGTCCTTTTATAACAATCATTTCCTACGACGACTTTACGAGTTCAGATGAGCGTAAATCGGTCTTGCGTGCAATATTTACTAGCGAAGTAGTACACGGCTCCTCCGACAGCTTTGCAAATTTAATCTGGAGCACTCGAGGCGAGGATATACCGATTATTGCAGCGCGTCTTGCAGCCCCGATAATTAAGAACCACTCTTGCAAAAGAAGCACGCTGGGGGAAATATGCAATATCACCCCACTCCAAGTCTTAATTACGGTGACATGGTTTAATGGAAACTTACTCGTTACTCTTAAATTCGGGCAGTAAATTAACTGTGTTCTAACACAATTCCGCTCATATATAAAGAAACATTATTTTACACTTTAATATAACTTTAATGCATGCAAAGTTCAATATCCCACGGGATATTTATTATAATAATAAATAAGGGTTACAAAAATCCTGTGCATAAAAATTCAAGTAAGAGGAAACGAAATAGGTTATTGTAATGTTGACGTCTATACATCTTGTGCGATGGAAAACGTTGAGAATTTCCAAAGTGATAAACAAATATATATTCCATTCCATATGTTTATCAACAAGGTAATTGTAGAACATTGAAATACAAATTTCAAATTGTTGAAAGACATTGCATCTTACGAGGGTTTTAAATGTAAAAAAGAAATATATTTTGCATTACTAACTTTTATTAGATATCTTGTTTTTACTTAATTGTAAAACACTCTCTGATATCACTTCCTACCGAAGTTATTCCAGGCGGCAAAGCCGTGCTCCGCCCTGGACATGTCCGGAATACGTGCCGCGTTTAACTCGATAAGTACAAGGTATCGCTTGGCAGCTAATTGCTTTTACCTGCCGGTTCGAAAGCATCGTGTCACGAGTAGCAATTACACCGGGCCTGCATCGAGCCACGATTAATTCTCGGGTAATCCGAGTTTAACCCTTGCGACGTGAAGTCGGGCTCCGGTCGGGACTTAACTCTTTCTGGGGGTAGGGGTTTACTTAACGATCCGAAAGCTCAAGGGTGTCACCTTCTTGGGGGAGGATTACCTCGAGCATACCGAAAGATCTTGACTAAAGCTCTTAACACATTGCTTTCCGCCAACTTCGAGACTCGACGTGTTTCCCGATATGGAACAAGGGAAGTCTTCATTTTGACAATCTTCCCTCCCTTCGAGATAAGAATGTATATTTTAATCGCCATTCAAAATTTTCTGTTTATTTTTTTTTTTAGGATTCAGTTGAGGAGTGTTTGTATCTCTTCTGCGAGTTTATACGAATCATATATTTTCCCTAAAGTGTAATTTTCAGCATAGCGTTATTTTTTTTTTAATTTTCACGAACATTTGTAGTAATTATTGCCTACTTTAATGATGTCTTCACGAGGCATATATCTGTGCTAAATATAGGGTAATATCAGAATATTTTATATGACTCTTGATATCCCGATTTTCTTTTTATAGTAATTCTCGAGTTTATTCAGTTTTGACATTGGCAACCGCATTCTCGATTTGAATTTTGCCAATTTTCTCGGCCCCCGGGGATGGTTTTGGTTTCGTACGATGTCATGGTTGGAAAAAAAAAATGGAAAGAGTGATACATGAAATATTCATTTATTTTTACGGCCAATCAAACGGCCTGCCCGCGAACGCAGGTACACGCAGTGCCTTTCAGCGATTCCCGCTTCAATACCGCAAGCATTCTATTCAATGGATGATCAATCAAAATTGCCATTGAACCGGTCATTCGCGGAATACTATTCGATCGATTTGTTTTGAGTGGGTGCTGTTCATCCCTGACGGATTACATCGACTAACCATGTATCTTCCGCTTCCTCTTGTTACAGTTACAAAATTCATCCGCATCGGGATCGCCGACAAAAACGATAATCCGCCTTATTTTGATAAGAGCCTCTACGAGGCCGAGGTAGACGAAAATGAGGACATTCAGCACACAGTACTCACTGTCACCGCCAAGGATCACGACGAGTGTGAGTACACCTCTATATTAAAATAAATAACCACCTCTGAAATTCCATACATTTTTAACAATCCAATTAATACAGCCTCCGAATTTTTTCTTAATTTATGCCCGCGGAGGAAAGATGCCAGTTTTCGGACTAACATTAAATCGTTCAATTATTGATTGAATATGGGCAAATTATACGAAAATTTCAAATGGAACACATTTTCATACAAAGTAGCTACGTAAATATAACTGAATTTCTGTGTTACTCACATCATAAACTCATTGCCTAAGACTTAATGCCAGACTCTTGAAAGTAAATAAACATTATTATTAAAACTCCGTCATGCAAAAGAGTCTTAGATCCTTTCTACTCCAAGAACATGTTCTTCCGGTAACAAGTGGAAACTGAATTAATACCTCGTTGCCCGTGCAAGTAGCGGACCGTGGGCTTAAAGTGCTCAGAGGCCATTATTCTCCCTAAACTGGGAAAAACAGAGCTTTTGTAACGTAAATTGACATCTCCCCTAAATCTTGCCCCGGCAAAACGGGGTCTAATTTCCATCTCGGCACTAGGTGCCCCTAAATTCGCATCAATTGTACCCTGGAAATTGAATTGCAACAGGGTCCATTCACCTGGCGTCGGTTTTCCTGGCAACAAGGAGATGAAAAACTTGTTAAAAGTAAAAATAACGAAACGCAATCTGCCCTGCAACACCTGGCGGTGCTGTTAAAGATCGCCTCGTAAAATACCGCAGGCTGTTCCCCTGTAAAAAAAAATGAAGTCCTCCCCCGTTCGATATTACTCCGCCTCCGATAATGATTAGCGTTAAATTTGCAAATGATTTCCAATTTTTTTTTTCTTTTTCAGCCTCGCGTATTCGATACGAGATTACGAGCGGTAACCTAGGCGGTGCGTTTGCCGTAAAAAATATGACGGGGGCCATTTACGTCGCAGGGCCGCTGGATTACGAGACTAGGAAGAGGGTAATCTACGGCTTAGTCTTCCTCCTTTGAGCTATCGATTATCGATATCGACTGTTAATATCGCCTTCCTTCGGTTCCAGTACGAGCTGCGACTTACAGCCTCCGACAACTTGAAGGAAAATTACACGACGGTGGTGATCCACGTCAAGGATGTCAACGACAATCCCCCGGTCTTCGAACGTCCGACTTACAGGACTCAAATCACTGAGGAGGATGACAGAAACTTGCCGAAACGAATCCTACAGGTACTGAAGAATTTAACGCTTAAATGAATAATATATTCCTGGTGCAATCTAACAAGAAGCATTTGGTATAGTGCGAATAAAATGTTGGGTTCCTTTCCGTTAACGGATCCCAAGCTTACTTTGTTAGTCTTCGTCGTTATTGCTTAACTTCATTAACCAGAAAAGGCCTATTAAACGGCAAGTATAACATTAAAATCGAGTTTTTCCGGTATGAAAAATCGCAAAACTACTTGAAAACAAACGGATACTAAGAACAAATTTGTGGCGCGATAATAGAAAGGGGGATTCTCTGACAGTTACCTCAAGTGAAATGTTACTAGTGAAATTCAATTATTGAAAATTACCCTGTAGATTACGGAACTGCGAGTAAATTTCACTTATTATATCGAAACAATGATGACAATGTTAATTCGAATCTGCAGGTCGTTGCCTCCGATGGGGACAAGGATAGACCCCAGGACGTGGTCTACTTCTTGACAGGACAGGGAATTGACCCTGATAATCCTGCGAATAGCAAATTCGATATAAATCGAACTTCCGGAGAGATTTATGTCTTGAAGGTAACGAATTTATTTAGGTTTCTATTATATAGATGTTCTTTCGTTGAGTTCTTCGGGTTTATTGAGTAATCGTTTATTTGCAATCAGCCCTTGGATCGAGATCAGCCTAATGGAAGGGCTCAATGGAGGTTCACAGTGTTTGCTCAAGACGAAGGTGGAGACGGGCTTGTGGGCTATGCCGATGTACAAGTGAACTTGAAAGACATTAACGACAATGCTCCGATATTCCCTCAGGGTGTATATTTCGGCAACGTCACCGAAAACGGGACCGCAGGTGCGTTTTTAATTTGATCACACCGATAACGCTATATAAAGAACATTTCTTTTTTTTTTCAATTAAGGGGATGTGAAAGGGACATCTAAAGAGTCAATCGTTCATGAAACTTTTCTCCGAACTGGATATGCCGAATCGTTTTAAATTTTACAACGCGAATATGGAGGCTATAATGGAAGGTCCTGCCACTCATGAAATTTCATTTTTTATAAGAAAATGTAAAAATACTGATAAAGAAGTTACGTAAAAATTGAAATTTCCTAAGTTTCAGGACGCTTTCTTAGTGCCTCCGTATTTAAATTGTCAAGTCTGAAACGATTCGGTACACCCAGTTCAGAGAAAAGTTTCATAAACGAAACCTCTGTGCCGCCACTTTCACGTCAACTTAAGACTTTAGGTAACACTTGCGTATCAAAGCTTATTTTTGAAAAAAAAAAACTTCATTCGAGGTAAAGGAAGGAAAAGTGTAAAGGATTTTGAGTGGATTTCGTGTTAATTTCATCGCTCTACAGGAATGGTGGTCATGACGATGACCGCGGTGGATTATGACGATCCCAGCGAGAGCACGAACGCGAAGTTGGTTTATTCGATCGAGAAGAACGTGATCGAGGAGGACACCGGTTCCCCGATTTTCGAAATCGAATCCGAAACTGGGGTGATAAAAACGGCGGTTTGCTGTCTAGACAGAGAACGTACACCGGATTATTCGATACAAGTCGTCGCGATGGATGGCGGGGGGTTGAAAGGTACGTCTCTCTGGGGATGGGCCCGATATAAACGTTCGCTAAATTCGAGATTCTTTCAGGGACTGGGACAGCGTCGATACGAGTGAAAGACATAAACGACATGCCGCCCCAGTTCACAAAAGACGAATGGTTGACAGAAGTCGACGAGACCGACGATGGATCGAATCTGCCGGAAATGCCCATCCTCACTGTCACGGTCCACGATGAGGATGAGACCAATAAATTCCAGTACAAGGTATTCAATCTCGTTGATTTCCATCGCGACTTTTCCGTATCAATTGATTAATCAGCGGGTATTTACAAATATGTTGAAAAGAAAATTCTGTTTGAAAAGAGGTCTATCCTGTAATTAAAAAAAAAAAACGAAAAAAAACGTGTGGCTTATTTATTTCGCGAGATATCGCGGAAATCAAGATAGATGTACGATTTCATGAAAGAGGATTTTCAAATCTGTACTTTTTGTTTTTCCTAGGTTATAGAGAACAGTGGATACGGTGCTGACAAGTTCACCATGGTCCGAAACAACGATGGTACTGGGTCTCTAAAAATTGTTCAACGACTGGACTACGAGGACCAGCTACAGAGCAACGGGTTTCGCTTTAGGATACAAGTCAACGATAAGGTATTTCTAAAAAGAACAGGGAACTTCTTGCCAGAATATCCGTTATCCGTGAATTTTATAACATGTAATTATTCATAGTTCGACATAATATTTCAAGCTACTATCACGAAACACATTTTTTTCACATCGCACACTTTTACACGTGAACTCGTAGTTCAAGCGGTAAATTGTATTTATTATAAATTAGAAGTTACTATCGAGACGCTGCCAATATTGGCGTTTTGTGAGGAAATATATTTATCCTCGGATTAATATTTTACAGGGTGAAGATAACGACAACGACAAATATCACGTAGCCTATTCGTGGGTGGTAGTGAGACTTCGTGATATCAACGACAACAAACCTCAATTCGCCAGAGCCAATATTGAGGCAGTTGTCCAGGAAGATGCGAGGATCGGGATGAACCTCGAGACTTTTAATGCCACAGATCCGGACCAGGGTGGTAAAAGTAAAGTGTCCTATTCAATCGATCGCAGTTCCGACCGTAAAAGGCAGTTTTTCATCAACGAGAATGGTACCGTATCAATCCAGAGGAGTCTCGACCGAGAAGAAACGCCGAGACATCAGGTTTGTGTCGAGTCTTTGTTTCCATGTGTAACACAATTACCCTATGATAAGTCTGCTGATAAACAATTCTATAAGAAGCTTTAATATCCACATATTTAGACACGAATTTTTATAATCACGCATGTACGGTTTCAAGATCTCTTCAGAGCTGAACTAAAGATAAGGGTGATAACAAGGGTTCCTTTAATTTTAGGTCAAAATTCTGGCAATCGACGACGGTATACCACCGAAGACTGCGACTGCGACCCTCACTGTAATTGTGCAAGATATCAATGACAATCCACCTAGGTTTATCAAAGATTACAGACCGGTTCTTCAGGAATACGTTCAGCCACGAAGAGTAGTAGAAATTTTGGCCACGGATGATGACGATAGATCTAGAAGCAATGGCCCTCCGTTTACCTTCAGAATGGACCCAAATGCGGATGATGTTATCAAGGCTAGCTTCAAGGTCGAGAGTGACAGTAGTAAGTAATAATTTGATCTAATTTTATTAAAGGATCAACATATTTTCTAATGTAGCGGTCCCTCGAGATTTACTGCTTTTGTATTAAGAAAGAAGGAAAACTACTAAGGAACACTTTTTACTTCAGAGGGTGCCAATGGTGACGGAATGGCAATTGTGTCTTCTCTGAGGTCATTTGATAGAGAACAGCAGAAGGAATACCTTATCCCGATCGTGATAAAGGATGCCGGGACTACTCCTATGTCTGGAACCAGCACCTTGACAGTTGTCATAGGAGACGTTAACGATAATAAAATGCAACCTGGATCGAAAGATATATTTGTATATAATTACGCAGTAGGTGTCATGCCAAAAGCATGTTATTTTACAGACCATTCTGAGTGTTTAAGATCCTCGTTGCACTATTCATGCGTTTATATATTTTCTTTCTAATGAAAACATTAAATATAAAAATATTTCGTTTTCAGGGTCAATCACCGGATACAGAAATAGGGCGGGTTTACGTCTACGATCTGGATGACTGGGACTTGCCCGATAAAAAATTCTATTGGGAAGGTTTAGAACATACTCAATTTAAGCTACACGAGGACACAGGGATGATATCCATGAAATCTGGGACACATGATGGGAGATATCACCTGCGGTTTAAGGTCTACGATAGAAAGCATACTCAGACAGACGTAAGGGCTAATGTCACTGTCACTATCAAGAGTATACCTTACGAAGCAGTCCTCAATTCCGGGTCCGTCAGGATATCTGGAATCACGGATGAGGACTTTATTCGCGTTTGGGATTACAGAGTAAGTGTCGTTAGAAATCGTACAAGATACGATCAACCGATGCTAATTAGACAATTAATTCCGGGGATCTTTTGAATGTTTACAGACGCTGTCTATATCGAGAAGCAAAGCAGATTTGTTTAGAGACAAACTAGCCAAGCTGCTCAACATCGAAAGGGAAAATGTAGATGTATTTAGTGTACAGTTACGTAAAAAACATCCTCCTTTAACCGATATAAGATTTGCTGCTCATGGATCACCTTATTACAAACCAGTTAGACTCAATGGAATCGTGTTGATGCATCGAGAAGACGTGAGTTCTTTGATTATCAACCTTACCATTTTATATTACTTCGGAATCTCTAAGTAACTCTAATATCTATTTTTTTGCGGTTATATTGAACAATGCAAAACTAGCAAGAAATCAATAAAGCATTATTTTTATTATTCCGTTAGAGATGATTTAACGTCTGATTTGATTGTATTGTTCCCTTAATTGGACATTTTAAATTAATGAGTAATGCGATTATTACATTATTTGAACAGATTGAAAAGGATGTTGGCATTAATATCACTATGGTTGGAATTGACGAGTGCTTATACGAAAACGAGATCTGCGAAGGCAGTTGCACCAACACTTTGGACATCAGTAGTCTTCCTTACATGGTTAATGCTAATAAAACTGCTCTGGTAGGAGTCAGAGTAGACGTAATAGCGGAATGTACCTGCGGAGCAAGGAACTTCACGAAAAGTGAATCTTGCAGAAGTAGTCCTTGTTATAATGGGGGAAGATGCATCGAAGGGCGGTTTGGATTATCGTAAGTTTACTAAAAAAAATAGTACCAGATTATATATAATTAATTGTGCTATTCAGAATCTGGGAGGATTTCTCACATTTTTTTATTAGAATTTACAAATGTTGCTAATGGTAAATTTCCATGTTTAGATGCCAATGTCCAGCTGGATATAACGGTCCGAGGTGTCAACAGACAACAAGAGGTTTTAGAGGAAATGGTTGGGCTTGGTATCCGGCACTAGAAATGTGCGATGAAAGCCACTTAAGCTTCGAATTTATCACTAGAAAAGCCGATGGATTATTGCTGTATAACGGTCCCATCGTGCCCCCTGAACCTGACGAGATTATGGTTTCTGGTGGGTTTCCCTCAATGGTCGTTTCCACATATTCCATTGAATTTCCCTGCTCTATTTGTACGATTTTAATACCATTTCGTTTTATCACTTTTATTTAGATTTCATAGTGATTGAGCTGGATCATGGACGTCCCAGATTGTTGATAGACTTTGGTTCGGGAACTTTGGAACTTAGAGTGCCAACTAATAACACATTAGACGACGGCCAATGGCACAGGCTCGACATCTTTTGGAACACCGAGGTCCGTTGACTTTCCAGAATTTCATAGTTTTTACAAATATAATCCCATTGATTCGTAATAACAAAATATTCTATGGAATGATTTCGGATAATAGCTCGAATAGCAAGTAGCAATTTTCAGAGATGAGTTTACAAAATGTATCTTTTTGACGGAAATCATTTTGCCAACTTCGTTTCGCTGTATGTCGTGCACTAATGCACCGGCAATTTTGTTACGAGGGTGGCTCGGGATATTGCGAAAGTTGATGGAGTTAGAATTGGATTGACGTTTCATATCCATTTTTTGCAAACGATGAAATCTCGTCGTTGAGAGGTAAAACCGCAAAAAACGTTAATAGTCCATATCGTCAGGCTTGATTTACAAACAAATGATCCCACTCTTGTATTTACCGTGCAATTTGAAAAATCTAAAAAATCTATCCATCTTTCCGGTAAATTAAACACCTCGATGCAACGGTATCGGTGTTTCTTTTTTTTTCAATTTCCCTGCGTTTAACGAATCCATTTCATTTATACTTCTCTACAGACGGTGAAGCTGATCGTCGACTTCTGCAAAGCGGCGAACGTTACCGAGTCCGAGGACGGATCTCCCCCGAAATTCAACGACACCATTTGCCTGGCCCAGGGCACAATTCCGCCATTTAACGAGTACCTGAACGTGAACGCACCTCTGCAGATCGGAGGTCTCTACGCCGAGCAATTCGACCCTGACCACTACAAGTGGAAGTACATGCCGATCGGCAAGGGATTCGAAGGCTGCATCAAGAACCTCTTCCACAACAGCAAACTGTACGATCTGGCCCATCCAGGTCTCTCCAGAAACAGTGTGGCGGGTTGTCCACAGACAGAGGAGATTTGCAACAATCAAGAGTCCACATTTAGGTGCTGGGAACATGGAACCTGCGTTGGCAGTTTCACCGAGGCCAGATGTCAGTGTAATCCTGGCTGGACAGGACCTGGATGTATGACGCAAACGGTACCGACTACCTTCAAGGTCCAAAGCTACATCAAGTATGCACTTTCCTTCGAACCTGATGCGTACACCACCCAGATTCAACTTAGGTTCAGGACCAGAGAAGCACGCGGTGAACTCTTCAGGGTCAGCGACCAGCACAATAGGGAGTACGCGGTTCTGGAGGTATGGATTCCTTGAATTTTTATGAAAATTTCTGGTATTAGATTAAACGAGCTGGGTACAATACATACACGATGCGGCGAAAGTTCTTGCACTTTTATATATATTTTTGATACAGAATACAATTGCCTCATAGATGAACAAACCAACGTCGCTAACCAGTTGGCAACATTTATTAGATTAATAGAAACAACGTCCAAAAGATAAAATTATAACAAATGCTCAAAATTTCTTACTTTAGACTCCACGCATGAAACTTTTACCGCACGCTTATAATTCATGATTTAAATATATGTCATAATGAAAAAAGAGTGTTATCTGGTTTAACTGCTGAATATCTCACGTAAGACTGATCGAATATCTTCTCCAATCTGGAGCATTTGGCAAAATAATTTGAGTGCCTAATTAGTCTATTTGTTGCGCTTACAGATCAAGGAAAGCAGGTTGCACTTCAGGTACAACCTGAACAGCTTGAGGACCGAGGAACGTGACATTTGGTTGACAGCGATAGCTATTGACGACGGTCAATGGCACACTGTGAGAGTTTCGAGGTACGGATCGTCCGCGACTCTGGAACTCGATGGTGGTGAAGGCAGAAGGTTCAACGAGACCTTCTCCTTTGAAGGCCACCAATGTTTAAAGGTGGACAAAGGTGAAGGTGTCTACGCGGGTGGGAAGGCAGAGTACACCGGAGTTCGCACCTACGAGGTTGATACGGACTATCATCAAGGTAAACCATCATAGATGAGAAGACTCCATGTTGAAGCGATTCAATAATTTTCGAGTGTTTCTGAAATCAGTGCAGAGAACTGTTGAAATTTCGATACAGACGTATTTGAACCAGACAAAATCATTTGTTAATTAAAAAAATAGTTTTCTAAAATAACTATATCATAAAAGGAATTACTGAAAAACGTTGCATGGCCCGCAATGTCAGATTATTCTTATTGGATTTTGTTTAAGAAGCAATTTTGTATCTTAGGTTGCCTTGATGACATAAGGTTGGAAGGAAAACATCTTCCTCTTCCACCTGCCATGAATGGCACTCAATGGGGACAGGCCACCATGGCGAGAAACCTTGAAAGAAATTGTCCATCAAACAAGCCGTGCGCCAATGTTATCTGTTCTGATCCCTTCGAGTGCATCGATCTCTGGAATATGTATGACTGCACGTAAGTTTTTCTATTTTCAAACAATTATTATATAACTTTAAGTCGTGGGACTATTGGTATGGTTGAAATGGTTAGAAAGAATTATAGCCAAGTGTGCTACGATTTTAACAGGTGTGGAGAAGGAAGGATACCTTCACCTGATAATAAGGGTTGCATGGATAAGAACGAATGTATCGACTATCCTTGCCTGAATGGAGGAAGATGCATAAATCAAGATCCCAGATTCCGGTACAGGTGTATTTGCCCTGACGGATTCTGGGGAGAAAACTGCGAATTGGTGCAAGAGGGACAAACCTTGAAACTCAGCATGGGAGCCCTGGCTGCCATTTTGGTTTGCCTCTTGATTATTCTTGGTAAGATTTCCTAAACATCAACATTTTTCCCTTTAAATCGAAAGACAGATACAGAATATGAACAATTTTTTTGAAGGAGGTAATTGGTTGCGTTGAAACTGTTATGACCAAAAATATATGAAAGCTGCAGTTTAATCTTTCTGTAATTATCTGCTGAAATGTAATGTCGTTCACTTCGTTTCTAGTACTTGTTCTGGTATTCGTGGTGTACAACAGAAGGAGGGAATCTCATATTAAGTACCCTGGCCCTGACGACGACGTGAGAGAGAATATCATAAATTATGATGACGAAGGTGGCGGGGAAGACGATATGACAGCTTTCGACATCACACCTCTTCAAATTCCTATCGGTGGACCTATTCCGGAATTAGGGGGGAAATTGCCACCGTGCAAAATAGCTTGTACGTATTTGACGTTAACACTACTTTTTATTATTATACATACTGGAGTAATCGTAGAAAAATAATACTATCGAAGGAAATAACGTTATCGACACGTCGGGAATTCTATAAACAATTATTTTTCAGATCCACTGGGTCCGGAGCCGAATATGGGTATTTTCATTGAAGACCACAAAAAAAGGGCGGACAGTGATCCAAATGCACCACCTTTTGATGATCTTCGAAACTATGCGTACGAGGGTGGCGGAAGTACCGCGGGTTCGCTGTCTTCCCTGGCTTCCGGTAAGATAGCGACAAGTTCACGTATTTTTATTTAACAAGGGAACAATTTCCATAGTATTATAATATTCGCCATTAACATCGTTGAAATGTTATTAAGACACTTTCATTTACATAAGAATTACCATATTACTGCACGCAGAAAAATATTTGATTAAATCCATCAAATTTTTCGTAGCGGACAATCCAATTTTTAGTTGACATGACCAAATTCTTTGGTTAACTCTTGGTTACATCAAATATTGTGGTAGATCACGCTAAACATTAGACTAACATTATACATTTAATAAATAAATTTTGGATGAAAAATGAAATTTAATGAGTTTCAGGAGCCACTTTAGAGCCTCCATATCCACGTAGTAAAATTTGAAACGAATTGGTACACCCAATTCGGGGAATACTTTCACTGACGATTTGATTCCTCAGTTATACATTGTTACTCTTTCATGTGCTCTTAACGACCTGTTGAAATCAGAAGATATAAACAGGGTGTTAAAAACAGTGGTGAAATTACAGGGACGGACGACGAGCAACACGAGTACGAGTACCTAGGAGCCTGGGGTCCCAGATTCGACAAATTAGCCGACATGTACGGTCCCACCGAGGAGAGCGAGGAGGAGGATTAAAGTTCTAAGGAACGCAATGCAGACCGACGAAGAAGCCAGGACCTCGAAGATGATCCTGCGTGGTCCTCGAATCTACGTGGCCGCAGGATATTTGTGTCCATGGAAAGAAATCGAGCCTACTCGACTACTCGAGATACGCGTAAACGTGCGAGCAACGACAGAAACGGGGGTCAAACGCGGGTTCCGGGATTCGATGACTCCACCCGCGCCTTTCCTCCCCCGAACGGGGGAACCCTCTCCACGTAAACTTGTCAAAGACTTTCGAGAACCGCACCTTCACCTACGCATCCGCCATGTTTGCACTCCGAGTGAAGAATTACGGACCTCCAAATAATTGAGTTAACGAGCGTTACCTAGGACGAGGGTCGAATGGTCTCAAGTTTGGTGCACCGATGGCCCGCCCTGTGGCCAGGGGAGGAGAAAAGAAAGAAAAGTGCGAACTATGCAATAATTTTAAACAAGTCATACCGTAATATACGTTAAAGGGAAGAATTAAGCCAGAGATCCAGAAAACGCATACCTATTTGTATAGTACGTTACGCGTATACGTAGTCATCCCTCACACATGTGTACGTGGCATGAAAGTTTTTCTATGGATCGGTTTATTTATTTATTCGCCGCCCGGGGGGGCCAAAGCCTCGCCGGCCGAATTAACGTTAGAGACATTATTGATAATTAATTATTAACGATTACCGATATTATTGTATAAGTAGAACCGCCACACACCGTCATCGTCACCCCCGTCGATACGGTCGTCGTTTGCGTTGCCGTTGAGGAGGTCGCGAATCCGCTTCTCTCAACTCTTACCTCGTGCGCCGCTCCTCTCCTCGATATGCAGATATGAGATAGAAATACGCGTATTTTTATACGCTGACATAGTATATCCAGTTGACTGTTAACGCACGTTATCTACCGGTTTAAAGTAAGTTTTAAAATTAGCGATATCGCGGCGGACGAGGTACGATCGGGAACCCCCTTAGAGCGCTCGCGCTGCAGGGGTTTGCCGTACCGGCAGTTTACGAAATCGCAGTTTCCCACTTTGTTCGATTATCGATGAACGGAAATTCCATGAATTTACTCATCTGCTACGCTAGATTGGGCAGGCAAGAAATCATCGATATTAAAATAAATCTGTTATAATTTAAACGCATCCTACATCCGAACGATCGTGACGCCACGTTATAAGTGCAAGCAGGAGTATAAATAAAAAGAGCCTCCAAAGTGTTAATCGAGTATCGAGGTCTTTGTATTCATGCGGCATATTTCATCTTTTCTTTTTCAAATCGATTCAAGTTCCAATTAACTAAAATTTCAGTTGATTCCTTACGTGGATCATCGAGTGCTGTGGGAAACAGCAGTTTGTCGGTGTCGGTCGATGAAACGATACTTTGACATCGGCTTAAGGGATTAATTCTCTCGCGATGCAGCGATTCGACGAGCCGTAGACGTGCCATACTAGAAGGTAAAAACGAAAAAAGAATCTTAAACGATATTCCTGTTCTCATCGTCATCCGTCATCCTCGTCGCTGTCACGATCGCCGTCGATATTAATTAATACGATTANATATAGATATGAATTTATAGAGGGCGCATGGATGGCGAGTCACAGTGTATTTAAGAAAGTCTGAAAGAGTCCTGTTAGCGCGTGCGTATAGGGATGTAATTTATTGATAACGTAGCATTTAACGGTACGAACCACGATGTTAATTATAACTCGCCGTTATATTTCTCTATATCGTTTTAATACTTGATTTATTGACGAGCAACCTCGAGAAGAGCGCGAGAGAGCTGGGAGCAAGACGAAATACGCGGATTTGGGGAAAATATGCGCAGGGGGCGATGCCGATCGAAATCTGGCGATTTTGTCATCGGACTTGTCAAATTTAATCCCCTCCTGTTATCAGGGAAAATGGTGACAAAATCGCGGATTCGATGCACCTAGTCAATCACGCTTAAAACTGTTCAGAGGAATCGGATGGAAAATAAACAAAACCGTTGATAAAATAATACAATTCCACGGGTTAGTATGCATTCAGGCACAGTTATTTGATAATTCTTAATAAATTGTTCGCAAATCGAATTACTGTTTAACAGTAATGCAATTGGGAAAAAATATAATTTTTACATGTTTTACGTAAAGACAAGACAGATTACGTAGTATGTGAATTTTTAATGGGTTTGTTTATCTTTTCCCTGTTGTTGCATAATTTTAAGCGATCCCCGCAAGTGTTTTTCGCAAATCGGCTAACATGTAAGATTCGCAAACCGGACACTTAAATAGTCAATTCATGCGATCGGCTGTGTTAATTCGAGGCCGATATAAGTCGCGTTTAGGGTACATCGATCGTTACACGCACCGCTGCGTACTTGTCCCATGTCGAGACATACTTTACCGCGTATCGTTTACGATTTGTGATATTAATTTGCGTAAGCCCTAATTCTCTTATACCTAATTCTAATTCTTCGTAATATTGCCGAATAATTCCTCCCTTTCTTGACGAACCTCCTCCTATTCCTCTTCCAGCCTTGCCCCTGACAGAAGTATTCGATAAAAAATGACAAATCATCTCCATATAAAGTTAATATAAAAGAATAACAAACGGGCAGAATTGATTGTAATATATAGTAATTATGATACTCACATACCTGTACCGTTTTCGTTTCAAGCTGAGTAGAGTTCCCTTAAAAAATCGTAAATTTGCATAAAATAGTACACTTTTAAATTACTTTTTAAATAACGCTGCTTATTATTGGCATATCCTTGTGGTGAATTTGAAGTACTAGGTAGAGACTAAATATGAAGTACAGTTATTACTTAGCTACTAAAGCTTTTTGGCAATACGTGAACTATAATCCCTCCCGAGTGAATAACTACTTTACTATCAATTATATTAACAAACGTCACAAATCACTTGCTTTTAAGGGAAATCCAAAATTCACGAATCTGATTTTTCTATCATTCGTTCCTCATAGGATATCATTTTCTTCAACTTTTTAGGCGATGCCTTATCAACTAAGTTTCGCTTAAGAAATTGAAACGAAGTTTGATATCTTTCAAAGAGATGTAAAAAAAGTCTGCATTCGTGAATGATGCCTCCCTTAAAATCATATATTTTGAATCTAAGAATTTTTCTGACGTAACGTGTAATGGAGACGTTAGTCAAGGTAGAGTTTCTTAGTTTACCTCTTACTGTGAGCATTTTTCATTAAATATTTTTCTCGGGGTTTCCTGTGTCATCCGACGCCTCCTTATCCTCAAACTCCCCCAGATAGTAGAAATTAAGCAGCGACAGTATTCCAGAGACTGGCATTAAGGGGTGTCACCTTATCGTTGAGGGAAACAAATACATTTGTGTTAAGTCGCGCCGTTCTGCGCCTGTGTACAGTGGCACGAATATAGTCAGGATTTTAAAAACGTCGCCATCAATTTCGCGACCAAGTCTTACGAACAAAAATAGTTTATATCACGAACAGGCTGCTCGAGCAAAAAGCACCCTCGATCTCGCCTGTACTTACTTGTATATGTATATTACATTGCGTGTATATATGCCTGTGTGTCTGTCTCACTCTTTTGAGTCAAGCGTCGAGTCCGAATTTGACTTTGCGAAACGGAGACACCAAAAGTCGCGAATCTCCTGAGGATTTATCCCGCGATAAGAGAGATTCCCTGCTCAGGGTAGGTTTTTAAATGTTTCGGTCTTGCAAGATCCAGGGACCGCGTATCCTTTCTCGATCTCGTTCTGCCGATTTCTTCTATCCCCGGTAATTTTTGGAACTCGATTTTCGCCCCCTTGCACAATGGAAGGATAAACGTCATATGATAAAGAAAACATTTTTATAATTAAACGCGACAGTGATACGTAGCATGCTAAAATATATCAAGTACTGATTGCACCGTCATTTTTTATTACTTATGTTAATAGTAAAATATTTATTTAGGACGTTGGATTCATTACTTAGTATTGTTTGCAGGTGTCCGATGTAAATTGACAATTTTAGAGGAATCACCACTGTGCAATGGGTTTTTGAATGTTTTGATGAAGAGTCATACCTTTTGGTATCATACTGGATCTAGAATTGATATGACTGAGGAGGTATAATTCATATTTTCAGTCCACAGTTGCTTAATAAATGATGACTTTAACAATCGATTAAGTTGAGTCTTGTACAAAATTTCAATTAATCGTTTTGGAAAATATCGAATAACAGTGTGAATTAAATGATATCAAGTTCAGTTAGATGTAGATCGATTGATCGAACTCCAAATGACATAATTACAATTCATACAATACGGGGGATTTTAAGAATTCTTTTCTAAATCTCTTTATTTAATTTTATTTGGATAAAAAAAATCGGTTAGGTTTATTTATCACGCGTTACATAATATTGTGTATATAACAACATCTCAAGCCAAACTTTATTATTATAACTGGTTTATGCCAGAACATACAATCGACGAATTTTCCCAAATTTCATTCGCATTTCAAGAAATTCGTCCAAGTGTCAGAACAATTCTTCCGAGCTTCCCAATCTTCTTGATGTGTGATAATATTATTACTAATAATTCAATTTTCATCCGTAATAATAGAGGAAATTATTAAATTCTAAACTGAACTGAAAAATGACAACGAGTGAAGTACTGACGTCGGATATAGTAGAAATTACGTCTAACTATAAGTCGAAAGTACATACAGAAATAATCGCAAAAGCGGCCTAAGGTCTGCTAAGGAAGTTCGATCGGATAAGGTTCGATTCGACGAAAAAAAAATAAAATAAAATGTCTTCAAGGATCTCTTTTCAGAAAAAAGAAAAGGTTAATTACAAGGTGTAAAGGGCACGAGGAAATATCCTCCGCAATTACTGCACGAAGTCTGACACAAATTTTTTTATAAGAATGCTACTGGTTTGATGTTAAAAATAATTTATACCAAATAATTTCATAAACCCAGAATAATTCTGTAGACGCATATCAACGGAAATTAAGATGATTATTGTCTGAGGAAGTATATATGAAATGCTTCTTGTATAAAGGAATGCTCCATTTTTACGATTTTTTATTGTCTTAATATGCTGAAAACGTCATTTTCCAAAATATTAGGTTATCGGTTCGTGCACGAGTTACCATTTAATGCCGACGAATATACTCATTCCACATATCCGTAACGTTTCTAACACCTACACTGCCTAATGACACGCGATCATCGAAGGTGCTTATTATCGAGTTTAAGCAATTACAACGTCGTAGAATGTAAAAAGTTCACCAACCACAACCAAATCCGACTTTATCCAAAAGTCGCGTCTCACCTCGAACTACTGTAATTTGTACTGCCACTGAACACATCTCATTAGTACAATTTACCGTATGATAATCTATCGTATAATCGACATGTGTATTATTACTTAATTGATATTATTAACGATTACTTGTATTGTATTATTACCGCTATTATCTATACGGTTTGTACGTTTAAAATTTCAGTTCGGATGAAATAAATGCCTTCTTTTTAATAAAAGGGATTGAAAGTACATAAGTAAGGGACAATGTTGCTTTGTTTCGAGTCGACGTATCATTTTTTCTGTTAAGCATGTGCAGAAACACAATTTTGTTTGTATTTGAAATAAGGCATGCATCACAAATATTTAGTATATTTCGTACAAAATGGGTGTGTGCAGAGTATAAACTGTAGAAATAGATGAATACAAATAGTACAGTCGATCAGAGTAGTTAAGAAAAACGCTTAAGTGACCCTGAAGGATCGCTTATCACGTGTTTATTGATACATTGTGCACGCGGCGATCGGATGATAAATTAGTTCGACGGTTATCGTGTGAATTATTACGGTCAATTATAAAAGAATGTGGAAATCGTGCGAGATGCGCGATTTCTAATAAAAAGTCGAAGATCTCGCGTTTACAAGAACAATTTCAGTTCTTCCTTCAGATTTTCAATTTTCGAAGGTGACATTTCGAGGCTTGCAACGATCCGTCTTGCGGGTTCTGCATCGACACTTTTTAGAGCGGCTTCTTCCGGGTAATTCGCTCATTATCCTTTGCCAAAGTTTGGTCCTTGCATAACGAACGAATACTTCGGCGCCACAATCCCTGTATGGAACATTTTCGTTAACATTTAGCATAAACATTGCTATACTCGCACATTGGAACATTACCACACCCATAAGTATATAAGTGAGAATGCAATCATTACATCCTAATCTCATTTCATGTCAGTGAATGAAGATCTGTAATTAAGTCTTGAAATCTCTTTATACAGAAAAAAAATCTTGTTGCTTCAGAATTAAGAAAAAATACTGATTATCGTTCTGAATCATATTTTCGCTTTACGGTCTGTGGATCCTTATAGTCTAGGATGATTAGTAAATTTTACTGACGTTAATACGGAAAAATCCAGGGACCTTGTGACGTAGAGGACAAGAAGAAAAAATGAGACGGATATGACGTAACTCAGCAATATAATAGGACTTCTGTCTGATTGGATCCACTCAGCTGTATCTTTCATCTCCAAACTATCCAATGCCTGGACAAAATAGAAGATGTCTTTAAATTGGCTCTTCTACTAATATAGTAATCACTCTTCAAACATTCTAATGGTCATGTAATGACTCTATTTATTAATCACTGATTTTATGCCATTTACTGTCTCATCTTTGAAAATTGAAAATTGTTCTCAGGACGCTTATTGCGGCTTTTTCAACCCATTTACGAGCTAATCTGCTACTGCTGAATGGAATCGATTTCGACCTTAGAAAAATTAATGTAGCATTGCGATCGTTACATTACATGGCAAAGGTGCTTGGGCAACGTCGTGAGCAAAAGGACGTCGATAGGAACCCAAATGCAAGCCATTGCGAACTCCAAAATGAATGCAGTCGCCAGAAACTGCAATAGAAATCAATTTTCATTACCTTTATTTATTCCTCGTTGCCTCCCATTTTTATCTATCCATTTATATTAAATATTTGTTATAAGTAAATGGAAGCCGAAGCCCTCTAATAAATCTAACAAAATATCCTATCCTTACTCATGATTATAATATATGAACAGCTGTAGGTATCGTGAATGCAAAATATTTCCCTTTTCATTTATATCATTTCCTTTACAAAAGTATTTCAATTGTTATAGAATGAAGAGGATTTTATTAATTTATATTTGATTTAAATTTTAGATTGATAAGTTAATTATGGGGAAATACAATACGTGTTCAATGGTGATTAACCTCATAGAAGCACAGCAACGCTGCAGGTGGCTTTCGAAAAGAGGGCGGGAAAATGGTCGACCGGGCTACTAGAACGTAAACTCCGGACGCAAATAAAAAAGCCGTTTCAGGGGGTCCTGTGAGCAATGATTTTCCGTACTCGTCCTCGGTAGCATCGGCGAAACAAGTCTGGAAAATCGACACGCCAAAGCTGTGCAGCATCAGTGCCCAGATCGTGCAGAGGATCTTCGCCATCTTGGAGGACGATGCGCATTTATATATTCCCCTACAACGGGAATTATACAAGGTGCCCTGACAATATTGGATACCAGCTTCAAAAACATACACAGATAAGTCCTGGATAAACATTGACTTGTCACAGACCAAAATGGATACATGATTTTGTAACACACGTTTCATTTCGCGAAACTTATTAACCCTCGCATATATTTACGAAAACAGGAAAAAAAAGTAATTATGCCTATCTACAGCGATAGGAAACGACAGGGGATTTTAAGAAATGTATAAGAAACGAATTTAGTATTCAACACTCATCCAGTGAAATTCTCTAATTTAATGAAAAATCGCCATGCCGAATCCACTCGCATGCGACGTACACTTTATTACACGCGTCACTTTACAATATACATGAGTCATTACAAGTAATTTAGCGCTCTTTTCGCGCTCTTCGATCCTCCTTTCTCTTTCCACGAGATATTGGAAAAAAGGATCTCGGAAATAAGAGCAACCGACTTAGACTTAACGACGATCCGCACTCGCTAGCAGATCCTCCGGATGGTGGAAGAGCGACTCGGAAAAGAACCAGTCGATCACCACGGGATTTTCGAAGGAGGTCCTTTTGCCGTGGAGCATTTGGCCTTCGGAGCATTTCGAGTTCCAGCTCCTGAACAGAGAATAACGAAGAGATGTCTGGAGTCAGAGAGGACTTCCGGGGAAGGTCCAACGGAGCGTAGGGATCGCTCGCGAGATCCAATTTTGTTTGACTAGTTACTACTTGCTCCAAAGATCTAGGATCGCGTCCAGAGATTCCGTCGCGTCCAGCATCCAGACAAACGACAGGACCGACAGACAAAAGGCCACGTGCATGGCCGCGGTGTCCATGGCCATGTACAGCGCCAAAATGTTTAACATCGAGTCGTTCTCCGATCCCAAACCCTGATTCAACCATACCAACTGAAAAAAAGCCGGAAATCATTTTTTCTTTCTGAATTTTTTCTACTGGAGTTTGTGGAAACGATTAAGAAAATGTCCCACGATTAAAAATAACGGCGAAGCTGGACGTCGGTTTGTCTTTTATGTATTGCCCAAGTGTCTTCAGATTTTAGAAATGGTTGGTATTGAAATTTAGCTGATTTATGAAGGATCGGTCTTACCCATCTGCTGGATTCCTGAGTGAGACAATAAATCGCGTGCATGAGCGGTATCCATACTGCTCGCGTTGCTAGATTTGTGACCAAAGCTGCTACCAACATCTGTAATATGAATACATGTATCGATATCTTTTTCATCAGATACATTTAAAAATTGGCTTGAAAATGTTTTATGCACTCCACGTTATAGACTCATTAATTGACTTTAAAATTCATTTCATGATCTTAATAAGTAAAAGCAACATGTTAAGCGTTAGTTGGGACAATTCGTTTCAATTAAATTCAGTGAAATCTAGTTTACCTCGTAAATGATAAGCAATTGTGGTGGTGGCTCTTTCAGGGATCTCGGCCAAAGTTTGTATTCGGCGAGGAGACAAAGTACGGAAAAGATGAAAAGTATCGAAGCATATGAGGGATCGAAGGGCATCGATTCTTCGTCGAAGCATAATCCAATTATGCAAATTTGTCTTAGGTGAAAGTACATCCCCGATAGTACCACGACTAGCCAGTGAAAATTTACACATTCGAAGTACTCTTTCACGGCTTCCATCGTTCGCCCCTGAGGCCCAACATTAACAGGGGATCCAACAAGTTGTCCTGTTAAAATGACATTTATTTTACTCCAAACAAAAAAAAGAATCAATTGATATTACTTTCCAATTTTAAATCAATCGACAACTTTTTTTTAATATTACTATGGATATAATTTCTGCCTGGAGATATTTTAAATAACACTAAATAAGTCTTGTTTCTTCCTCTCGTGAACCTCAAAGCTTGTCCTTTTTTCGTCATTTTCGAGGTATACCAAAATTGTGCGAACTCAGAAATAAAATTTCAACCCCCAACGCGATTTTCGTGAAGTTCAAGTTCTGCCGAGAGAATTTCATTTAAGGAAAAACTGACAAATGGAAGTTTGATTGACTTGACAATTCTTTGAAATCTCATGGACACTGACATACCGGCGAACAGTCGCTGAGCAACCTTTAATTAACGATGTCATGTAATGCCATCCTTAGCCTGTCTTGAATGTCACCAATTACGAAGCACTGCTTTCTTCGGGATTAAAAAAGAATATAAATGATACAAAACAAGTACTGACTGTTAATTTATCATCGATGATTTTCTTCCGCTTATATTTAATGAAATACTAGGTTACTTCTGTCACGCAGTCGCTGCGCGATGCAACGCCTGCCAAGACTTTCGGTTATTTAAATTCCATTTCCATTTTTTCATTTGAGAAGAAAGTAATGTCCATTTTCACGGGCATTATTTAAAATAAGTGTAAAATTAAGATTCTTACTAATTATCTATACGGTTTTAATTCGTAAAACATAATAAGCTTGCCGTTTAAAAAATCCTGACTGTATCATCCTAATATCTTTAATCGTTACTATTTAAAAAAACTAGTAGGAGCGTAATAGCGATGTAAACTAAAATTTTCGATCGCCTTAATGGAAAGTTATCAGGATGATCAGGATGATTTAGTTCGAATAATTGGCTTCCTTCAATAGTTGTTGTGTACAAAGTATCCATTGGTCCAGCGTACATTGCAAATACTACGCGGTCAAACTTATGGGGTAATGGAGTTTCGTTGTCAGGGTCTGCTCCTTCGTTTCCTTTACCCCTTTTATAACCGTCCACGTATTCAACTCCGAGATCGAGTCAATTCTTCCTCTAATTTTATTTTCCACCATGCTTCTCCAAAGTGACTTTTTGATTTATGACATTAAGACGCATTCTAAGTGTAATCAACTTTCAACGTTGACGCTATTAATCAGAAATTATTTTGCCTTCCGTATTAATTATCATACCGTAGATATTTATTCACCTCTTTTTAAGTGACGTTAGGCGCTTCTCGGCGTAAAGTAAATTACCTGTACTTTTAATGTAATTCGATGTCTATTCTTAAATATGAAATAATCGGTCCATGTATCCAATCCACGATCCAATAATCAATTGAAAATCACATTCGACACACTTTATTTCAGCAATAGATTCCACCGATGTGCGACTTCCGTTAGAGGATAACAAATGGGGGATTTATGGTAGATCCCTTAGTCCTAGGGGTAGTTTCAAGGGAATGCTTTTCAACGCTAAAACAGCGTATGTGTTCTCTGTATCTCAGTCTCATACATAATACATTACATTTGTGGATGAGCTTTTAGAGAGATAGGAGGAAAAGAATGAAACCGTATAATGCGCTTTAGGGTCGCCCTTCTTGTTTAATGCAAGGAATATTGCCCCACGATTTAGTATATGTAATACAACTTCTGCCAAAGGCTGATCTCGACCAAAAGTTCATTCTAGAACTTTTCTCATTCATATTTATATCCTTACGCTAACCTCACAATTATTTCACGTCAAGAGTGTTTTAATAATTTTTCATTATAAATATTAACATAGCTCAGAAAGGTACCTTTTAATTTTTAAGAAGTAATGGGGTGGTCACAATCGAAAAATTACATTGTCTAATATCCAGTATCTAATCAGCCCTTATCAACGATTGTTTCCATTTTTTAATAACGTTACCCTAACAGTACCATTTTTTACTTGCTTTTTTCATGTGAACAGGGTGCTAATAATTTTTAATTATAAAAGTTAATAAAGCTCAGAAAATATTTTTATTTTAAAAGGACTACCAATCAGAAGTCAATCGGAAGTGTACTGATGAGATGACGTCCCTGAAATGCAACGTTTAATCATCCCTTATCAACGATTAGACATTGTGGTTCGTACAATGGGACTTCTGAGATTCCTGTGAAAGGAAGGTATGCTCAATCGATCTAGACACAGGAGAGCCAGCCAACCATAAAACACCAGGAAATTGTTTCAAGGGATGACCCACTTCTCCTTTACTTTCCACCCCCGTAGAAGCTCGACGTGATTCCATGACAGCCGCCATTTCCCAACTGCGCTTTGATCTCACGTAAAATGGGGAAAAGGAAATCGCGCTCTTCACACAATTTTTATTTTCACTGGCAGTCACCAAAATTAACTACACTTGTTTGAAGAAGAGCCGCTTAAAAAAATAAAAGCCCTATCTTCCCCTTTTCTTGGCTTCCAACGTTCACAGAAACTCAACCGCTATTTCACTGAAAAAAAGAACAGATTAGTTAACTGAAACAAATATATATCGTTGACATATATATTGTTGATTTAAACGAATTTTCTTAACTCTTCCTGACATTTCTATGGGCATATTTGATCGCAGGATTTTGTTGCGGCAATGCATGTTTCTTTGAGTGAACCAATTTTTTTTCTCTCAGTCTATTTCGTACAAACCTAATCTCAAAGTATAATAATTTTGGAAATAAACGCGATATAAGCAATAAATAGAGAAAACAAAAGATACGGGGGATTAATTAAAAGCCAAATTAATTTTCTGGAGAAACTTTCTTTGTACTCCTTTAACAGTTCGGTCGATATTGGAGGCGCTTTGATCGCGAAGAAGTTTCGCCGCCATCTTAGCGCCCTCGGAGTTCTAATGCTCTGCGAGCGTCGTTTGTGCAGGGGATATAGGAAAATCTTTCGAGAAAAGTAAAACGAAGCCACCTTGCCACGTAAGGTGGAGGCCAATGTTTCGAAAGATGCCGATGGAAAAGTACTGCCGATTATCCCAGCCATCGTAGTCATGGAGACGGCACAGAGTGCGGAGAAAAAAGACGGAATCCCTCCATCTTTGTCGGAGCGAAGGGGGGAAAGTAAAGGAAAAGCGAGGTAGCTCTGGAGAGAACTGTCGGAAATAAAATGAAAAGTGCACCTTTCTTTCTCCGACGACTTGCCTTTGTCTCGCCTACCCTGCGCACCGTATATCGGTCTCTTTCCGTCCAGGTAGTGATGGAATTGTCCAAAGTGAATATACGATATCGATAGATATTAATATCACCATAGAAATTGATAACTTAAGCAATTTATTGTAAAGTGAGGGCGTTAAGAAGTTACAACAGGACATTCGTTTTCAACGAGGCAAAGCTTACAAAATATTATGATACGTATATATATGCGTGTAAATAAATTAAAGCATCAATGGTGTAACATTCATTATGTCAGGGAAAAAATTCTAATTGGAGTAACCAACCATGTGAGAATATTAATTATTTTCTATCATATTTTCTAATGTGCCTCGCTGAAGTTTAAATTCATTAAGATGCAATGTTTGTCACACGATCGGTATGTTAAAAAATGTTTACCAAAAAATGATTTTATTAAGGTGACCGATGCAATTATTCAGAACGTCAAACTGCAATCATTCGTAGGTATTTTACCCGCTACTAAGTATTAAGTCCCTCGTACTTGTAAAAACTGAATTGCTTCTTTCATCCCTATTACTCTAAACGAAGGATTTGTGATTAATTATTAGGATTTTTAATTTCTGAAGATATTGGAAACGGGTGATAACGTTTTCCATTAATTGCGATATTGTTGATCGAAGAATTCTGAAGCTGCTTCAATGATGTTTGAATCGAATAGATTTGCTCTTGCAAGATCCGCAGACGAAGACAACACGAGAGGGTGTTTCTCCCGTCCTTCTTGGAAACTTGAACTTTCAAATTAATCGGATTTCTGCTGTTCAATGCGACTTGATTTCAGAGCTTTAGGTCCTCCTCTCTAAGACTGCCCGACAGATTGCAGCTTAACATTCGATCTCGAATATAACTTGGTAGTGAATATAGTAACGATAAGCCACTGTAAACAGAAGTATTCCTCAGCATCAATTTTTTTTAAACTTATTACGGGGGAAAGGATCACTTAGAAAGGGTGACTTATCTATCTCTTTACAATAAATCTGCACTCCAATGGATATAGGTCACAGAATAAATATTTAGCGTGAACATCGCGTCGATATAAGCACATATCGGAGATGAGTTTGTTCCTGACTTGCATAACGGGTTTAATAGCTGAATTTGGAAGCGAATAAAGCAGACTATGACAAGCCCGACACCGATTGGGGAACGAAAGGACATCGATTCTACCGTGGATACTTGAAATTGTGTTATGTACTCTACCGAGGGAGATTCAAAGTTCACGCCTAATCGAGTTAATGAGCTCTCTCGCTGAGAGAACTAGACAATTACGGGAGACAGACCCGCCTCGTTGTCGTTATATCTTGTACCTTATACCTTATAGGCACCGTGTAGGTACACCTATAACATGTACAGCCATTTCGGAGGCAATCTCTAATCCCACGACGAGCCTGAGCCGAGGCCCAATATATACAGTTAATCCACACTATAATTAATTTCTACTAACTAAATCATCGCCATTTGTCCAAATAAGACAAATTTCATAATTGTACTATACCAGTCTTATACAAATTGGGCTGCCTTTAATAGGATCTTGAGTGATCTTGATCACTCGATCTTGATCATACATGTTAGCTTTTTTTAAGAGAATATATATTTATTAGTTTTATGCTAAACTAATTGTAAATCGAGCGGGTTGAAAGGGTTGGGCGCGGCGGGTGCGGGGGCGGGAGGGGAGGGGACCCTATATAAAGGTCGCCGGCGGCGCAGCGACGGGCACTCGCTAGTCGAACGTAGTCGCGGAGAGGTCGTGCGCAAACTTCCCGTTAATCTCGAATCCTAACCTCTCCACTGCTGTCCAGCTTCATCATTATCCATTATATTCAGATTGTATCGAGTGACACGCCGGAAGTCGGCGATAGAGTGCGGCAATTCAATCGGCCTGTAAGTAGGCTACTTCGTTATCACCTTATTACGAAATAAGAAATTATTTGATATAAAAGGCACAGTTGTCACCTGTTCGGTACAGCGTTCTTTAAAATGTTTGTTGTGATAAGAAATAGTCAAAATATCCGATGCAGTGCATTCAGCATTACTACCCATTTAACATTTGAATTAACACTTCCATTAAACTCATAAGACGAGGTACAATTTTGTGCAAAAAATGTGCCCCCATATTATATGAGAAGTTTGCGGAGATTATATATAAGACTATGTTTTTGACAGAGAAAAATGTTTTATCGGATTGATAAGACGTTTCCTTCATTGAAGTGTTACCCAGGTAATCGATTGAGCAACGTAGAGATAATTAACGCGTCTATTCAAATCGTTTGGTTGTATCATTAAATGAAACGAAATTCAACTCAATCCAACTAGCACTTTTTTCTTAAACATAGATCTCCTGCACGAAATTCAATGACTACAGAATCATTAACTAATGAAGCAATGCGCAATAATTAAAGTTCCTTCAGTAATATAAACAAATAAAAATATCATTTTTGCATAAAATATTCAATTCGACTAAGATGAAAAATATGAAGATTTTACATTTCGAAGCCAAAAGTTACTCTTTATTTGTCATAAGTATTACCAGCTTTCTTCTATGCTACACTTTTTTTTGCTTTATAGATGGGTTTCTTCTTTCCTAATAATAGCTTCTACTATTGCATTAACTATTACAGCCAATAATATTTTGTTTTAATAAATTGAATCGATTAAATGCTTTAATCGAAATTGATTTATCTTCGTTCATTGTCAAATTTTGAAGAATAAATTTCGTAATCTATGCGGAAAAAGGATAAAGTGGAGATCCTGGAAAACGAGATCAGGCAAAATCATTTCCTGCCACTTGACGTGGAATGTCGTATCGGGAATCCCTGCCTCTCCACGAACGCACGCAAATGCTCATAAACGTCATTGCCCACCTTCTTTCCCTGTTTGCTTGTAATTCCCGGCGTCGTAAAATTTCCTCATGCCTTAGGAGGTCTAAGGATTTTGTATTTCCAATCCCCTAGACCTTTCGCAAATTTCGCCAAATTTAGAGCTGACGACGAAGATATCATTGAGATTAACAATGGAGTAGAGAGAAAAAACATTCTGGTACTGCATTGAAAATTTCGATTGCTGCAAAGAGCTTTACTAAGTATACGGGATACATATTTCTGGCTAAGTTATACAATTTATATATCGTCTTGTTTTACAAATTTGCATACATTGTACCTTACTTATGGTTAGAATTTCACTCGACGACAATATGGATCAACATTTTTATAGCATTAAAATTAAGCTTTAACTTTAGTGCAATTTATAATTCGCAGTTGTCGATATTGCATTTGTTATATTTAATTGAATGAAGCATGGAAAATGCCTGTGTAGCATTCCTTAAAACGTCTTGTAAATTTGTAGTAAATCGGTGTAGAAGTTGTTGCTGCTTGAAAATCTCAAAATGCAAATTTTCCTCGAGGTGAGAGTGTAAAGAGAATGAAACCTGATCCAGGAAAATGAGTCATGGTCATTGCTCTTAACTACGGAGACCACTCTTACTTTTCTACGAAGGAAACACCTGCAATTACGCTTCTTTACTGTATCAACGAGCTTCGCCGCTTTTATCAGAAGCTACCATAGTACGTCATACACTATGTATTGCAAAGTCGTTTAACAGTTTATTCCTTTTTATATGAGAATATCATTGTCTATCATGCTCCTTTAATATATTAATTACTTGTCTTATTAAACGCGCACGCTTCTTCATATATCATGAAGCTTTTCTCATACAATTACACGTGGTTTTTTGAATGGTTACATCCATAACTAGTCTTATCTGCAGTGAACTTTAACTCTGAACCAAAAACCACCTCATATTATATTTATCGTGCATACATCTTTAGATTAAATTGCGAGTACCCTATACTTTGAAAACATACAAATTTGTATCGCATCTGTCAGTATTTGAACGTAAAATGCAAAACCTCATAATTTAATTTAATCTTTATTATCTAATATTAAATCGATATGAAGTAAAGGGGGTCACCTGTTCAAGAGGATTGTCACAGATTACTCAATGAATCGTAAGACCAATTGTGAATGAATTCCGCGATTGGCCGTATCATTAGTGACAGTGACTTTGTAATTGACACGTCCGCTCTGATGCATTCAATTCGGATCGGGAAAGTCCGGTTGCCGGTGTCAAGTTAGCCTTCGTCGATCTCCTGAGATTTCGACATGTCGAAAAACAAGGCAACTCACCGGACTCGGCCGAGGATACATTCTACAGTTTCGTGACGAAATTTCTACCTCTTTGTTGGCTGTTTCTACTCGGCTTCTTTGCGCAGTTTATTGCGCTCGCTCGAAGGTTTATAGGTCGGTGAAATTCAAGAATTGACAGTAATTGTGCAACACCATTATTAAGCCACCTTGATCATAATGAAACAAACCGTGCGTGTCTTCTCCTGATTTTCCTTTGTACAATGGAAGGAATAAGTCACACGTGATTCGCTAATATATCCTCGACGGGTAAGGCTCTCATAGGATTGCTTTTAACATTATCGGTCGTAGCACTTGTGCGATAATTAATTATCTCCTGAACATGTAATTGTTTCCTTCATTGCATTCATAAAAAGGGAAATGAAACACACTGTAACATGCTTCAATATCGAAACGTCTCTACAACTGGATTTGTCTTGTAATTATTGCTGATAACGTCGTTATGTGGGATTAAATTCTGCACTTGAGTTCAAGAACTTGATAAATATTACAATACCGAGTGAAGAGGCCGTACATGTCTTATTCTCTAGCGGCAGGTTGTACACTACTATTTTTTCTCCTGCTATATGTCTTTCAATTGTAAGTAATTATTCTGTTAACGTAACATGGACACTCTGTACTTACCGGTGCAATTTTCTTTTTTAATGGTCAAACGAGACATGACGATCTTGATGTTAAATTGACGGACGTATCGATTTCCAGAGAAAGAACGGGAAAAATGTTTCGCACGCATTTCGCAATTTATTCCGATAAGTGGAATTAGCTACAGTAATATTGTCAGTATGGGATATTTAAGTTAATTTGACGAACAACCTCGCAGGATTTAGAATGCGTATCAAGAACAAAAAAAAACTACCAGGATGTGGGGCGCGCCTGCGCCTTGTCATTGGCGTAATGCCGTTGAAAGTCAAGTTGAAAGTAATTTGTCGCGATTCCGTCAACCACTGCATCCGTAACTTTTGCACGGGGAAGGAAAAGTACGGAAGAGAAAAAAGTTATTATTCATTGCAGGACACATTAAGGGAACAATGGATCCTGAAAGCTTCAAGGATTTCGCCAACGCAATGGCGGGGTACATCACAGAATACACGACGAATATCAGGGACAGGTATATTATATCTTTAATTTACCAAATTAGTGTTCTTAATTCGTAGGAACAAAATTACGATTCGTTTACGAAGCACCTGATCAGTTATCCGGCTGCTTTGCTGTTAATCTGGTATTACTAATTATTATTTATAAGTTCCTGTTACAGTTTCATATCTGGAACTTGTCAGATGATATGATGACGTTGGTGCATAACAATTTATCTCAACAGTAATGCTTTCTAGTATGTTATTATCATTAGTTTAGTCTTCATTTAAAAATAAAACGACGAAGATCACGTCAGATTAGCTCTCTCGTTAACACCGCATACGTTGTACATCAGTTAATGGTAAAACTGGAACGATACCCGGGGGGGAAAAATATGGATTGGGGAGTGGGTGAAGGTGAAATCACCGAGGGAAAGGAAAGGACTATCAGCCTTGGTAAAGTGTGCAAATCTTTCAAAGTACTCCAGCCAAGTGGTTAGAGAATAGCGGGCAATTTTCTCGAAGAAGCGAGGCATTCCTTGTCCAAAGATGGGGCGATGAAGTGGGAGGGGAAATGGCGTTTTAGAATTATTTAGTGAAATCGAAATTGCCCTTTCAGGAGGGTCTTACCGACTGTTGAGCCGGGATATCTGCAGTCTTTGTTGCCAACCGAAGCACCGAAAGACTCGGAAAAATGGGAGGATATCATGACCGATGTCGAAAAAGTAATAATGCCTGGGGTAAGTATGTCGGGAAAATTAAACTCTAGATATTGTTAATTCGAAGTCAGATTTATAAATCTATTCGAGCGATTAGGACCAGGGTTATAAGGGAAATAATCCGTACTCTGAAATTTTTCTTCTAGGTCACCCATTGGCAAAGTCCAAAATTTCACGCCTACTTCCCGACGGCGCATTCTTACCCAGCAATTGTTGCCGACATGTTGAGCGGTGCTATTGCTTGCATCGGTTTTACTTGGGTAAAATGAAATATTTTTAACTGCAAAAGTATTTTTAATGCTTTTGGTTTAAAAGTCTAGAGATATGTTTAATAGTCTGCTTTATTAAAAAATGCGGTATTAACGCAATGACATGACTTTTAGATCGCCAGTCCGGCTTGTACGGAATTGGAAGTAGTGATGATGAATTGGTTAGGAAAGATGTTGGACCTCCCGAAGGAATTCTTGGCCTGCGGTGGAGCAAAAGGTGGTGGAGTCATTCAGGTATAATAAAGCTATAAGGAATAAAAGGAGTTAACCGGCTTCTTAGAGGAATTTAATATCGAATCCGATTCATAAAGTCCTCTTCGTGTAATCCGAGATTTAATTTACCTCGGTGACTTCCTCAGGGAACTGCGAGCGAAGCTACCCTGGTTGCTCTTCTTGGGGCGAAGGCCAAGAAGGTCCAACAAGTCGGGAAACAGCATCCGGACTGGACGGACAACGAAATCATCGGGAAACTGATGATGTATGGTTCCTGTAAGTACATTCCGAACTCCATTGGTTGTTCAATCCCTAACAGATGGCTGTTTCCAAATGGCACACTACAGAGATACAGTGTAATGATTATAAGCTGCACAATTTCTTAATTTCTCAAAAGTTAAGAAGAAGGGTCATTTCATCTACAGTCGTGAAGCTTGTGTTATTAGTAATTCTCTCTCAAAATGTATTCGGCTTGAAACTCTACCTAATTTCTTGGTGAATGATTACCCTTCTCTGAAAAGTTGTGACATACAAAACTGACATCGAGTAAATGCTTGATCTGGCTTACAAGGTTATACGAGAAAATCTACTTTAGGGCTACCTAATGAATTCATGGGACGTTGCCGAAAGTTAATTGCGCACGCACTTGTACTTCTCGATACAGGTTTACAACATCTCTCCATTTAAGAGATCGTGGAGTTTTATTCTGAGAAGGTTTATTCCGACAACTGTAGGATGATTGGAAGCCGAAGCTATTCATTAGGTAGGCGATAACTTAGGACAATGGGGCTCGGTAGGGAAAAGTTTTCCGAGATTTCTGCGAATTTCCCCAAGGGCATTTTTCTTTGGTGGTCCCCACATTGACGCAGGCATTATCCGTTCATAGAGCTCGAAAGTCGAAAGGGTGTTTCGAGGCGGAGAAGTCGTGCAAGGATGGAGCACTTCAACAGGCAGCACTTTGTCACCATGGCAACGCGTAATAACCACTCGAGTTATCCCTGTTCGACCATTCTGGACCACCTCCAACCCCTACAAACCACCCCTACTTCATACTCGCGCCGTTAAATCACGAGCCCTCCACCAACCGCGGGATGATTTTCAATGAAAAGCCCTCACTTGATCTCGAGAACCTTTTATTTCCCGTCACCTTCCGTCCGTGACAACAAATGACTTCTGTCAGGACCTTTCGGCGCTCTGCAACAACCATCGACGCGATCGACGCGATTATCATTTTCGATGAATTACAAAGCGCTCTCTGATTTCTCGATTTTTATTTTTCAAACTAACAATTATTCCAAAGGAAAGCATAAGCAAGCTGAGTGATAAAGAAATGCCGTTTACCCCAATATTTAATTTTTTTCCTACAGAAAAATGATATTAAGACATTTGAGAATGTCCGTTGAATATCCTGTGTCACTTTCTATTTAGGTTACATTTATTTATTATTGTTCATTGCAGGTCAAGCTCATAGTTCGGTGGAACGCGCTGCTCTTCTAGGAGGTGTGCGATACCGACTTCTGGAAGTCGATTCGAAGCACAAACTTCGAGGTGAAACTCTCTCAAAAGCGATCCAAGAAGACAGAGATAAGGGCTTGATTCCATTTTACGTAAGCTTCTACTGTAACAACAATTAATCCTATCTTTTTTAACGAGGCTCTCTTCAACTCAAGATAATCCTGTTTAGGTTGTTGCAACTTTGGGAACGACTGCTTCCTGCGCTTTCGACCGTCTTGACGAAATGGGTCCTGTGTGTAATCGCGAAGATATTTGGTTGCATGTCGATGCCGCATATGCAGGTAACTTGATTGACTATGTTTTAAAAATTAGAAATTTTGCATTGCATACCGACGTGCGGAAAGGTAACATCTCCAGCTTCGTTTATCGATTGAAAGTTTCCAACTGAGTTTAAATATTAATGATCGACATTTAAAAATGTAGTTGTTCGTAGTACTGCATTTAAAGTTCTTTCCTCCTAGGAGATAGAAAATAGTTTCTACGGAGTATAATGTTTAAAATTATGAATTTAAGGTTCCGCCTTCATATGCCCGGAATTCCGTTACCTGATGAAAGGCGTTGAAAAGGCTGATTCTTTCAATTTTAATCCGCATAAGTGGATGCTAGTCACTTTTGACTGTTCCGCATTGTGGTTGAAGGATCCCACTTATGTAATTAACGCGTTCAATGTTGACCCCCTTTACCTGAAGCATGACCTCCAAGGCTTGGCTCCTGATTACAGGGTAAGGCATACCTTAATAATTAAAACATTAATCACCATTTGAAATAATTTTATCTGCGAACTGTTAGTACCTTTTGACACGATGAAGGGACTAATTTATGATAAATGTTGCAGCATTGGCAGATTCCCTTAGGCCGCAGATTCAGATCGTTGAAGATTTGGTTCGTTCTGCGTATTTACGGAATTGAAAACCTTCAACGTTACATCAGGAAACACGTATCTCTGGCACACGAATTTGAAGCGCTCGTACTTTCCGATCCCCGTTTCGAAATAATCGAAGAAGTCATTCTTGGATTAGTTTGCTTCCGACTGAAAGTAAGTCGTCCATAATAATCTAGAAGGGTGAACGAAAATGTGACCGTTAATACAAGAAAAGTAATCGTTATTTTCATAGAACGCAGTATTCAACATTGATACGCCGAAAATATGAAAAACTGCAGATATTTCTATTACACATTGACACACATTTTTATAACATTCAGAAATTCTTCAAGTCACATTGACGTTCCCATTTACGATTATTTCCAATATCGTTTTTTTTACTAATTTCTATTGAATTATTACGTAACCCTCATCTTCGAAAGAATATTCCATAACGTGTCTTATTATTATTTAACGATTACTCGCCGTTCCTGCGGTTCTTAATCACCGAGCATAAAACCAGTTCCACGGCAGCATTTCACAACTCATAGATTGAGTTGAAATTTTTGAAACGTTGAATTACTCAACTTTTTTTCAGCACCTTGTACACGAATGCCCTCCTTCGTAATTGTATTCTATTTTCGATCTCCTTAATTACTCTACTTGATTTTCAAATTGTTACCTCACGGAAGCTGTTTTAATTTGTAATTTCACGGATTTAAAATTATTTGTCTTTACAGGCGACCAATGAGGTGAACGAGGCCTTATTGAAGCGAATCAACGGTGCCGGGAACATTCACCTGGTACCGTCAAAGATCAACGACATATATTTCCTACGATTCGCCGTGTGCTCGCCATACAGCGAAAGCAAGGACATCCAGAATTCCTGGCGAGAGATCAAGCTACGAGCTGATGAAGTCCTTGAAGAGCAATCGATTCCCAAGTGATGGCGCGCTCAGATAGCTCGAGGTTGCAAGGCCCTGGCACCTGTCAGCTGCAACCAATCATAGAACCACTTGTAGGCTCATCGTATTTCATTATTTAAAACACGTTCAAATGACATCGAAACGACGGATTCCCGATAGTGCACCCATCCATGACAATTGTATAAAAGGATGAAGTAGGATATTGGAAATCAACGACTTGCGATCAGAAAATGTGTCTCTGCTCAGTATTGTTTAACAAAGACAAATTCCCTCGAGTTAGATTTTACATGTTTCGGATAATTAATTTTTAAATCGGACAGTTGGATTTTGTTGAAGTTAACTAATCGAGTTAGGAGTTGGTCATTCGTTTCAGAAGCGTGAACCGATATTTATTGAATTGACAAGATTTAATCAAAGCAACACAAATTTGCTGGAACAACCGGCCGGTTCATTGCTGAATTGCATGTCGGATAATTGGATTTCATATCGATTTTAATTTAGTTGATATTATGCAACCGAGTTAAATGACCTAAGTTAATTGTAGAATAACCAACGTAATTAACTTAACTCGAGTGAAGTGTTTTATCGTGGAAACTGTTGTTGATGATTATTCCACGATTTAAACGTGGACGTGTAAACTGTGTATAGTCATATTCTTTCCACGAAGCGATAGTTGAAGGAATGTTGGCCTTGAGGTGCTAATATCATTAGACATATCGGATTTGTTAAGTGATTAGGGAAGAGAAGAAGAGTATTGAACCTCAGGCTCCACGGATATCATTTTATCCAACGAGATAACATTGATATTGATATTTGTATTAGTTTGACTTTGTTCGAACGCACAGCTTACTATGGTGATTCATCGAAAAACATAAAGGTGCTTACGATATAATTTATTACCGTACGGAGTAAAAGATTGGATATCATTGGCTAAGGAAACGGAGTTGGACCTCCCGTCGACGACGAGGTTAACAAATCGAGAGTTAATAAGTTAAAGTCCCCTCGACTATCGCATCGTCTAGTTTTAAGATCCTTGTCTAAATGTCGCACAATATTTGTGATAAATGAGGTGCGTGTATATCTGTACGTATATTGTAAATAACGGTCTTTTGCCTTAGAAGTTTCTTGCGAAGCTGTTAACCAACAATCTGTCTGGTATAAAATCAAATGTTATATTTAAATCGTTTATAAATGTATAGGTTACCGAGAATTCAAGAAATGTTCCACTGTGTTTTGTGCAATGTACAGTCGAATTTTTAGGCGGATTCCATTTGTTTGATCCCATTCTCGACAAAATGGGCAAATGTTTTATAATACATCTGACACTTGCTAGCTTCGCGAAGGAACTTTTCCGTGCAATTATAGGGCCTACACCGTAGAGCATGTTTCCTGCCAAAAAATGTCCTCTTTTCGTTAAAAAAGAAGGAAGATGAGATCGGCGAGTATTTATGCCGATATCCTTTTAACGAAGTAGTGCTGCACCCGGGACAATAATAGGTCTAGAAGTAGTCCGAGAAGTTAGAGTTGGCTAAGACTATGTGGACAATAGTTAGCCACTGAAGTACTATTAATGGGACCAACGGGAACCGATCGAACTTGCGAACTTGTACCTGTTGCGCTTGTATGTTTGAAGAAGTATTTTTCGCTCCCCTCGGGAGGATTTTTCGCAGATTCGACTCTCACGCATACTGGTCGAGTGTAGCGCCGACGCACATATACTCAACATCTCGACCCGTGGCTTGGCGCTTGGCTGGTTGGGACGCGCGAAGATTTCTAAGAGCGATCACGCTCACGCAGATTCGCTGCATGAGAGTTCCGTACGCGACACCGACGCGTGCCACAAAGCTCCGCATCACGTCGACTTCGAGGCAACAATGTACTTAATAGTAGTAGATAAAGTCAAATGGAGCGTCACGAGTGTTCTTCCCTTACCATCAAAAGCGTGCAGTATCGGTAAGCGTAGGTAAGCCACCACCGTCAACTGCCGCATGGCATTACCATCACGAGTACGTGAGCCGCCAACGGCTACTGGTAGATGGCACCGCCATCCTGAGTGCGCGAACCCCTACCAGAAATTCGTTGCGCCGACCTTGGGGGCAAAAAACGGTGAAAGCTAATGTACGAAGCCAGAGGGCAGCATAGGATGTGATCGCGCGACCCTGCCCGTGAGCTATCTCCCAATTCATCTCTGTACAAAATTGCCAATAATTAATGACGTTTGACGAATGTTGTTGCAACTCGATGTAAATATTCGATGACACTCATCGGTCCCGCTACAAGTTGACGGAAATGTACCATGTATGATGGTTGAACGTACTTATATGTAAAATATTTAAACCAGTCGCCTTGGGATTAACCAAATAATCTCTTACCAGGTGGTAGAGTTTGTAGAAAATACGTATATTATGAAACATCATGACATGATTCCTTAACTCGTACAACGATTAGGTGCTTACTTGGTTCTAACAATTCCTTTCCATCATGGCAAAGGCTACGAGTATTATTTTACAAATTTCAATTGACATCCCCATCGTAACAACGATACAGGAGAAGCGAGGTGACAGTATTCGGCCGAACGAGGACTTTTCTCAATTTCCCAAGCTCCGGGCAGCAATTTAATTTCCCCTAGTGATCCTTATCCAGATTTTAGATTCATGGACAAGGAACCTTGCAAGATGGCTCTGGAGGTGCCCTGGGAGGTCCTCCGAAACGTTTCGTTAATTGTATTATTCTTTCAGCTTCGCGGATTCCGCTCAATCTTGCTCCATGTACAGTACTATAGTGTCCAGGGATAGTTGCTTCCCCGGCGAACAACAATATAGGAGCAACGGGTTCACAGGAGCCTAGAAAAACAATTTAATTTCGATCTTTCCATTCTAACATTTCAGTTGACGCCAGATATAATAAATTCATCCCCATGGATATAAGAATTGTGTAACCCTTAAGACATATTCCATACGTATTGATATTTGTTTATTGATACATTTGCCCATTTTGTCATGACTCACCTGGTACAGAACTCGCCAGGTCGCACTGATGACCAACCGTACTGTCCATCGCCATGTAGCTGTAAGAACCAGCAAAGTACTGATCCGTGCACCATTTGCTGCGTAATAAATTTGCCGGATACGGAAGGGTTGGGTCTCCAGTGAACTGTCTCAAAACTCGCGTCAAAGACTCGACAACTTCCTCGTCCGAGCACAATTCCATGTCTGCAGCTTCCCTGCCGCATACCCAGGCGCACAAAACGTGCTGGGAGGTGCCTAGCTCTTCTATGTTCGACACACCTAGAAAAAGTCATACTTAATATCCAGATCGCATCTTATAAATTAATACCTAGGAAAGAAACTACTCAATATCCAGAACTCATCTGATGAATTCATTCCCAAGAAGAAGTATAAGAAGAGACTATGGATCCTGAATAAATCAATTCCTAGGAAGGAAACTAGATTCATTGCAATTTATAAAGCGTTTTTATGTTCTAGGCATATCTAAACTCGTCGAGATGATTTATGGACGTAAGAACGAGTAACTATGAGTCAGTTGAGGCAGACCTTTAACCCAGTCGCACCTATCGGCGAGTTCGTCGGCAGACCAGGCGAGTCTGATGCCTCCTTCTCTCCAGACCCAAAATGGCCTCTGGTACTCAAGGAAGATCTTATTAACGTATCCATATCCTAGCTTGCAGATAGCCTCGACTTTCTCGGCAGGCAAAGCAGGGCAAAAGAGCTTGTCGTGCTGATGCTTGAGCACTCCCAGGGGCACGGTGACGATAACATAATCAGCTGGGAACTCCTCTCCGTCGCAGCACTTGATCATTGCTCGAGGACAGGAATCGCTCACTGCGCCCCATCGAATGCAGCTTACAGGTTTGCAATACTTCAAGGCACAACCAGGAAGCTCCCTCAGGAGAGGGGCCAGCACCCCGACGTATCCCAGGGGAACCCTCAGGTTCCCTCCTGGAATTTCGATGTAACTTCCGAACTGGTCAGCAGAGACCAAGGAGAGATCGTCGCCGCAACGGCATCTGATGCAGTTCGACATCCCGTACATCACTCGAGCTGCGTCGTACCTGAAGAGCGAAAATTCTGGTAATAATGTATCGCCGAAAGTAAACTAAAATCAACCCCAGTAGCATAGAATAATTTCTAAATATTTCTTTCTAATCTTTGCTAAATATCTCATATATTTTTTAAGATTTCTTGTAGATTTAATTCGAAGATATTTGAAATATTTGTCGAAAATCTCGATGACATTTAGTTTCGATAGTTTATAAACATATGGCGAAATTATATTTTTTAACTCGTAAACATAATAAAAATACTTTTTTTACTTCACGGCTGTTATCGGACACTTCATTTGGTATCTAAAAACACGAGAAATTATTGTATTATTTTCGTTCCGCTATTTCATTATGGGAGCAAAACGTGTGATTTTGATTTGAAATATTTTTAAAACGTTTATAATGTATTCGGGAGATAATATTTAGAAAATGCTTGTGTTAAAATGAAACGAAATGTTTTGTATATCTGGTAGAAAAGTATTACGAAAACACATGGGATAATATTCTACAGTAAAAGTTTTGCAAATATTTCAAATGTCTGGTGAATATTTACAAAATGTACGATATTCGTTGAATATATAGAGAATATAGGACAAATATTTTGTGCTACTAGGGAACGTACGTAGAGATTATCTTGTCTCAATCACTCAATTAAAATCGAGTACTCTTTCCGTTACACACTTTGTGGCGGGAACGTAAAAGTACGCCATTTCTGTGTTAGCACTCAATTGTCGAAGATGTGAAGTTACGTCTTTTACGTTTTCATTTTCATTATTCAGTACTTTCTCGGTTACAGCAATTTTCCATGTGATGAAACATTAATCGAAAATGGGAAATTTCATCGGGTTAGAAAAGATCAAAGATCTAGGAAACGTGGCATTTGTCCGTACTTTATTCTATGCCTAAATTAACATAGAATGAAAGAAATTACCGCTGTTCCTCAGGAAAGTTGTGGAGTTCCTGCTGAATTCTGACGGCCATGAAATTCAGCAACGTCCCGTGAGCTCTTCCGCAACCCAGGGTGAAAAGGGCCGAGGCTTGCTGTTCGATCTGTCGAAACGCGTGATATGCGGTTATGCTGACTGGCAGATCGATAGCTCGACCTTCGCTGGTGCAGAAGAGACCACGACTTGGATCCGGTCTGAACAACGGAGGCTTCAGAAGACCTTCTTGGGCGGCCAGGGTGAACACTGGATTCGCCACGCATCCACCCTCGATCCATGTCGCTCCCATTTCGGCAACCACGTCTCCCAGCCAACAGGAATGGATACGTCCTCCTGGTCTGGACACCACAGAATTATTCCTTTTTGTTAGAGCCAGGGATCTTTCAATTTGTCCACCTGGCATTACCTCCTTAACACAATGACTCCCTGAGAGAAACAAATGTCATTAAACCAAAGAAATATCGTTCATTCAAAGAACAATACTCTGAAATAAACTCAAATAAATCGTCGTTATCTCGAAGAAACGTTGCATCCAATTTCTTTGAGTTTAATTGAATAAAATAATTATTCTTCGAATTAACGAGATTTTTACTACGGTTCAGTGAAATTTTCGTCTCGGTGGGGGACATGAAAGTTCCTAACGTGACAGGGTATCACGTGAAATTAGTGTGTCGGAAAAGGCAAATTTTGTGGACGACCAGATTTTATTAAGATAGGATTGAGAAGCATACAGATTAAACCGATTAAAGATCCGAAATAAGAGTTATCGGAAACCTCCGAGTCGCAAGTTTTGCGCCTTTTTGGCAAAGGTTTATAATGGGCCCCCTGGTACGACATAGTTTTGATATGGTTGACCTATACAGGCTTCCAAGGATGTTCGGATAAACAATGAATGGTATTTTTCAGATCTACGACCTCGACTTACAACAGGCCTTTTTTACCATTTTTGGACACCCGACCATTAAGTGCTCGAAATCCCGTGACGACTTTTCCTAACGCTCGCACGAACGAACAAATAACAGCTATAGTGAAGAATGATAAAAAAAAAAAAGATGATGATTCCGTCAGCTTTTCATGTAAAAATTAATATAATAACGATTGAATAATTTTATGAAAAAAATATACCGTTACCAATAGTATTCCTGACAATTTTATCTACGTGAAGTGTATCGACAGACCCCGTCCTCGGCGTGAAATCTTCAAAGAAGAAATAAAATTTCCTTCTTTCCTCCGCATTCGTGGAAAAACAACAATTGTCCCGTTTATTTATGGACGCACGAGTCGAGCCACTCGTAGTAATCCTTTTTTCCGTTTTTTTCCTTTTTCAGAGATTGCGTGATCCGAGCGGTACACTCGATCACGGTTCGATGAGCAATCCTGAACATTGGACGCAATTTCAGGGCCGATATTGAGCGATTTACCTGTCCGTGGCTTCTAGGATGGTGAAATTCTGAAGGCCACATTGGGCCAGTCGATGGGCGGCCGAAAGTCCGGCCATTCCGGCCCCGATGATGACCACTGTTGGTTCCGGCTTGCATGGATCCACCATGCAAGGGTCCAGCTGACAGGACTCGAATTTTGCCACTTTCGCACATGGTGGAGTTTCCTTTCTACCAGGTCCTCCGGCTTTGATAGTGGCAAAATATCTATTAAAAAGTATTGGATGTTAATAGGAATGTTAAACAAAATAATGCACACACAATCAGGAAAAAAGAGGTGATAGATCGTGAGTGTCCATCTGGCAGGATTCGAATTTACCACCATTGTGCATGGTGAAGTTTCCTTTCTACCAGGACCTCCGGCTTTGTTAGTGGCAAAATATCTATTAAAAAGTAATCGATGTTAATAGGAATATTAAACAAATTATTGCACACAGAATCCGGAAAAACGAAATGATAGATCGTAATAGTCCAGGACTTCAATTTACCACCTTCGCCCAGGGTGAGGTTTCTATTTTACCCTATCCTTCGCCTTTGCTAATAGCAATTTATCTAATGAAAAAGTGAACCAATTTAACAGAAATATAAAACAAAATAATTATGAAATAATACAATGACAGGGAGAACCGAGTAATTTGCAAAGAATTTGAGAACATTTCCTCTAGGTATTAAGAAAGTCAGAGAACGGCTTGTCAAGATACAAATTATGTCAAAACGATTAGCTGAACTGTGACTTTTCACATCGCGGACTCACCTGAGGACAAGTCGCGGACCCCAACAGGAAATCCGACTCCTCACTAGGAGCATCTCATCGGGTATATACCGCAACGAACTGGTGAATTTTTCATGGAGATATTTTGCCGAACTTTATTTAATTTAGGTATCAAATGCAACGTTCTTGTTGGGGAACGTTGCTAAGAAAACACGCCAAGCTCGACAAACATCCTCGATTCGCTCTGACAATCAACTGTCGATTAGTAGTCAGAGTCATGTAAAATTTTCCTGCAAAGTTGTGAAAATAGATTTAACGTTAGTTCCATTGGTTTAAAATAATCCATTTACAAAAAAATATTATCTTCCGGAAGCTGGTTAAAGGAGCGTGAACACTATGCAAAATGAATTTGCGGCGCTTGAGTAACCTTACATTTATTTTGTATGAAATAGTACTGGTCTAATTAATTTACTCAGATTGGTCAACTAAGAACAATATTTCTGTGACGGTTAATTGAGTATTGGTAATGGTGATGATATCCCATACGTAAGGTCGCATGGCACATGGTATTTGGTCCCGCTATTGTTGTCCACTTTTATTTCACTTCACGTTTTGGTTATCTTTCAAAAACATAAAAATTCTGGAGGATTTTTTTACGGGATTTGAACCAGCAATAAACAATATTAATGCATTACGCTAGCTATAAAATTGGCTTAATAAGTTTATAAAAAAAACGATTTTTATTTATTCTTTGTTAAAATGTAATAGTAGATGGTTGTATGAATACGCAATATATTGCATGCTTTTGCTCTTTGTCACTTATTGACATGGTTGATGAAAACTTAGTAAAATAGGGGCGGTTTGTAATTACTACAAAATTCTCATGAAATTTACTTTCCTTAAGATCATGCCAAATATCTCTGGAACCCACATTGACAGTGAAAGACGTGATAAAAGGTTTAAAAGTAATGATGTTTTAACAGCTACTTGTACTTTTTCTAAATAAGACTAATCCTACATCTAACTATACAGGTATAACTTATATTATAGTTTAATAACCATCTGTTAAAAATTCTCAACTCAACCTCTGAGGAAATAATTCTACAATAACAAATCAAACTGTAGAAATATTTCAGAATCTAATGTTAAAAGCTATTATACCGATACTTCCACTTTTTTTTTTTTAACAATTACAATACAATGCCTACCAGTAATTACTTCGTTTGCTTTTAATATTCACTGGTCACGACATTAAACAAATCGTTATTACAAATCGGGATGTTTTTTTCCTTCACGTATCAAGCTAAGAATCCTCGGTTTTTTAATTGCTAATCTGTACATTTTAGGATTTACGAAATCTTTTGTGACATCTCCTTCTTTCCAATATTCAATTTCTTTAATCTTGCCACAATCTCCCCCGATTGTTCCTTCGCATTTCCTAGCTTCTCGTTTTGAGAAAAAATCGAGGCTCTCGATTCTAAAATTTCCGAAGCTTGTCCGCAGATTTCATTCCACGCATAGTCGATGTCTTCTTCCTGGCACATTCGACTTCCAACAAGGAACCGCAGCATTAACTTATCCTGGAAAGTAGCTGGAACGATGTAAATATTTTTCCTTGTCATAATTCGGTCAAGCAACTCTTTGGTAAGACTGTCATCCCCCTAAAAGACCGAATAAATTGAATATTAATTAAGTACGTTTGAACGTCAAGAGTATTAAAAATGTGATAACACCTTTAGATTGTTCGTCAAAAAATATTTAAAAAATGTGTAAACTAAACGAACAAATCCACTAAAATATGAGAATTGGGCAACTTCAGATACTTTTACTTTCAGTGAATCTAAGATTTGTAGTATTTTAGCCAACGTATTAAAAAAGATTATTTGACTGTTCAATTTTAAGATACCTTCATCCTGAAACAAATTAAACCCATGACGGTTTCGGAGACGATCTCGAATTTCTCGTTGGATTTGACTAAATTTGCAAATCGCTTCGCAAGTTCAATTGTGTGGCGGATGTGTTGTTGAAGACCTTCGATACCATAAATACGTAAGACAAACCAAAGTTTCAAGGACCGGAACCGTCGACCCAAAGGAATCTGCCAATGCTGTTAAAATATTCCGCTGTTAGAACATACATTACTCCAGTCTGAAATTATTTTTCATTTCTAATTTTTCATAATTAATTCGAGGAGATGTGTTTATTAAAACTTGCCCTATAGTCTGGAGCTAATCCTTCTTTCGGATGCGAGAGATATATTCTGTCCACGTTGAATGCTTTGATGAGATTGCTGGCATCCTTTACCCTGAAATAATTTTAGACATTGTTTTATTTTATCTTATTTTTCATGCCCCTTATACATTAGTATGAAAATGACATTTTCCGTAAGTACGCACCACATAGCAGAACAATCGAAATTGACGAGTAACCATTTATGTGGATTAAAATTGAAAGAATCTGCATATTCCACGCCGGCCATCAGGTATCGAAACTCCGGACAAATGAAAGCCGCTCCTGAAATAATTGGAGAATATTGTATTTGAGAATATTGAGAATATTGAGAATTGCAGAATTTTGAAGGTTAAATCGTAACAAGGAGGAACGTCTCTCGGAAGGTGATCTCAGTTTCGAAGGTGCACTTCTCAAGGAATTACTGATGGTGGCAAGCGATAAAAATTAATTGTACATGGCAGCACTTTATGGCGGACATTGGCCTCTTTTTCTTTCGCGTGTGCTACAGAAAGTAAAAGTAATCATGTGTACACCGATTCGGGTCGTTGTGAAAGTTAATGGCGATGATTTCACTCTTCTTGCGACCATACGAGATTTCCATATGATCACCGTTCATAGTCTCGTTGACTTTTTTCGTCACTGGACAAGTGAGAATACTTTCGGACTTTCTCTGCAATTTAACTTGGAGAGTATTCTCTACTGTTTATTGCTAACCTAGAACCAATAAACAATGGACTACTAAGGCAATATTTAATTCCTACTCTTCAAAGGCGTTTAGAAATCAGTTTCTCCGCAGATTATTTTCTGCTTTCTCGTATTTCCATACCGTGACACGGATTCCTGTGCCGGAGTACCGTAAAAGCAATCTATAGAAATGTTTAATAATAAAACCGAAACAGCATACTTATAAAAATTCAAATTAGAAAGCATGAAATTACGAATACCACTAACCTGCATAAGCGGCGTCTACGTGAAGCCACAAGTGATTGTTATTGCAAATTGGACCGAGTTCTTGCAAATCATCGAAAGCACAGGTCCCAGTAGTTCCTAAAGTAGCTACTACATAACAGGGAATTAAACCAGCTGCCTCGTCCTTTTTTATAGCTTCCAGCAATGTGGAACCACGAAGTCGACATTTTTCATCAGTAGCCAGCAAACGCATAGGCATTGAACCCAGAAGTCCAGCTTTTTCCACCGAGGAATTGGATTGATCTATGTGACAAATAACCACTTTTTAGGATAATATTTAAGAGAGCACGTAGTGATATAAAATAAACCTATTTTTAGAAGCGCAGCGACGAAAAGTATTTTAAAAAAAATATAAGGAAAGGAAGAAAGCAATAAATTAAATAAATATTTTATTGAAATTCGTTTTTACCTGAAGTATATGCGACCAATTTAGACTTGATATATCCTTCGTCCCATTCTGGATGCAATTCTTTTATACGCCTCGTTGTTTTCTCCTTGGCGGCCAATAATCCGACGTATGTAGACTCACTTGCAGATCCCTATAAAAATGAAATAAAATAAATTAAACTAAATTGACTTAACCGTTTTTCAGCATTTTCAGAGAATTAATTCTCCTCGCGGCAACGATTTTCATTAATTATATAAGTTCATTACGTAAGTCTCTTGAAATATTATCTTGAGTTTTTAGTAGAAGAAATTGCAGTGTTAAAAGATTCATAATTTGAGAAAGTAACGGACTAGTATTACTTATCCGTGGAAGGAAATTAATTCAGATGCTCTTCGTGTTATCTTTGGAGCAAGAAAACGCCATAATATAATGTATCGGTAATTAACATACTTTCATTCGTTTATGAATATGTAATCGGCACTGGTTAACATCGTGGTTCGTTGTTCTGGAGTAATATAATGTATCGGTAATTAACATACTTTTATTTCTTTATGAATATGTAATCGGAACCGGTTAACATCGTGGCTCGTTGGTCTAGGGGTATGATTCTCGCTTAGGGTGCGAGAGGTCCCGGGTTCAAATCCCGGACGAGCCCCACTTTTTTACCATTTTTTTTTTTAACCAAAGATTACAAAATCCATACTCATAATTTCTTCTTTTCATAATTTCTCAAGACTAACATTACGCAATGTGCGTATTTTGCGCAATTTCAATTTAAGCTCCAACAAATTCCGATCTTTACAAAACGTAAGACCATGCTCTGAAAATCGTTTATTTAGAATCAATCATTCTCCGACATATGTTTCAATGAAATGCGTACAGACGTATATCATTTTTTTCATTAATTGAAGTAATGCTCTGACATACACCGTCGCGACAGTCACATATGTACAGAATGAATGAAAAACATAAAGAAATGAACACTCATCTTTGCACTGCAATTTCCTAGCACGCGACCGAACGGGATGAAATATTAACCCAGTTAACTGGTTACATTACAATCCTTGCTCCACAGACCTACAAATTTAGCATAATAGCGCATTTCCTGCTTCATAAAATGAGGGAATAAACGGTCACTTCACTACTCTAGTCTTAATGCAATAACAATGCAAACCTTGCGGAGTTTCCAATAAAAAGAACGTTAATTTTATGTCATTTAGCAAGGGTCACCTCCTTAATAGGCATACATTTATATCGCCAAAAGTCAAAGTCTATTCATAGCAAGATGCCACAGTATCAAGATCTCCATATCACACTTTCATATCACCTTAACGGGGTGAAACATTAGAATCAAGATACTGCTCAAAACCCTTACATTTGCGCAGTACGGTACATAGAGTTCAGTACATTACATAAATTGTAGGAATAAAAAGGCGTCACACGTTCGATCTCGGGGATGCAATAACGCGAATTACGTGCAATCGCAGCACCTGGGTTTGCTCGGGAGCAGACCACGTGGCTGTTGCGAATCGCTCGAACTCTCGTCAGCAAATCGTCGAGAGGCAAGGCGACGTTACCGTTACCTGTATGACTCCGCCACCGGGACCTTCGCCGCAATTCAGAAAGACTTCCGGAAGTTCCAGCATTTTCCCGAGCCAGTTCATCGTGACGACCTCGAGTTCCGTGCAGGCCGGGGAAGTTATCCAGGAGAACCCGAGACAGCCGATTCCAGCGCTGAGCATCTCCCCTACGATCCCGGGGTAGGAGTTCCCCGTGGGATAGTAGGCGTGGAATCGAGGCGAGTTCCAGTGGGTTATCTAATCCCGAAGGACGCAATTCTCCGGTAAAAAACGCTCGCCGATACGTAATGTATGTTATTATCAACCGTGTACTCGTGGAAGCAGCGCGACAAGCATGTAAACATTAATGAAAATGAAGCTCCGAGTGATTGATACTTGGGAAAGTATCGGCTTCGATTGATGTTCCCCGAGTATTTTTATGTATCGAATAGGTTCCCTCCTGGGGTAATTACAGGTATTTTATGCAGTTCAAGATATTCTCATTGGTCGTTCCAAAATTTCTGTTATCTGCAGGTGGGTATTGTCTTTATTTAGGTTCTATTCACTTTACTTACATCACTGACTTGCAGTACCCTACAGGTAATGTTCATTTGAGGTTCGGCAATGGAGACGATAGAATTTTTGGAACGACCTGATATTGTTATGTGTGGTCATTGTCGTATGAATAAAGTGATAAATTGAATTAATGTTGTTTGTGCAGTTTTTTGTGAGTCAATGGTGGGAATAAAGAAGTCGCTTTGGAAGAAATCGAAATCCCGAGTGTGTGGAAAGGAAAAGAATTCCGTTCGAAGAGAGAGACCTACTTACTCCGGGCATGATCACTCTCTCGAGATCCTTGAAGACCTCCTGCCAGGATTCCGGTTTCCGAGGAGCATCTTCCGGTATCAGTTTGCTCAAGTATCCTGGTTCCACACTTGGCAGGACTTTTCTGTCCCTCAGATTTTCCGTGTAATCGCCGATAAAGTCAATCGCCGCCTTACCGAAGTCCTTAAACTCGTTCACATCCATTTTTCTAAATTTTCGATTCTTCTCTCGATCTCCCGAAATGATTAACAGAGTTCCACCTTGGACAAAGCAATTCAAATTGACTATAATTAAACATTTCATATCCCTTACACTTTTAGTTTGTACATAATGTACGAATACTGACAATAATCTATGACAAACGCTTTACAATGCGAACAATTTGACAATTTTATTAGAACGAACCATCAAAGCACCCTGAAACTCGTATTAAAAGCGGAAATCACAGGACTTTACACTTCTCGTCATCTTTATAAATTATTATCATGAATCTACAGTAAAACACACGTAGACAAATAATTCAAATGATACAAATAAAGTAAAAAATAAAGCCATTCCCTGGATTCAGGATCTATATTTCACATCAGCCTTAAAAGATCGGCAGATTTCTATCCATATTTAATTATGTTCACATTCTCTGAACACACGTTTCAGTTCGTACTAATGGATTTACGTATAGTAATGTGCATGTTTGCAAATAACTTAAAAAGAATATATAAAAGTATGACACTCCATGTTTAAAAAATCGCAAGATTGCCCGGACCGTTTAAACTCGCCAGCTTCTCCGCATTTGTTTGTACTCTAATATCTATCCCTTCAAATCTCTCTTTAAATTAAATAACTTAGTAGCTGGAATGTCAATAAACAAAAATAGTTCCTTATCCACCACACTCACGTTTCTTGCCGGCGATCGAAAATCCGAGCGAGAGGTCCCGACACCTCGACGTGCCACGAAGAAATGCCGACAAGTACGAAACACTCACGAACATTAAACCTCGAATAGGAAACTCTCTCCTACTTTCTCCTTATTTGTCCCGAAACATCATTAGGTACAACTTCATGCTGCCGAAAACGACTTACGAGCTCGACAATTTAGTTCGATTTTTCGCTTTATTTCTCTCCGGCTCGTTAGGTTTTTTTCTCTCCCTTATCAAACCTTGTCTACGAAGCCATGCCTATCGAGAGATCGATCCCGATTGGCCCTCAAGTCGAATGCAAAATGTTTGGCCAATTTTCCTAATAAACAATAATTACCAACTTGGAATCCGAGGCACCGCTTTCTTTCGCCTTCGGGAACTGCAACTATTTATCCCTTAAAGGATTAATTACGATTTCAGGAATTCATTTCGTATTTTATGCGCTTCTCGAGAAGCGCTAATATAATTAACATTTATAGTTCAGCTTAAAGTACTTCATTTCCATATACTTCTGCTCCAAAGGCGTACTCGCACGTGTGTATGATAGTACTCTATAATAGCGTTTTATTAGCTTTGGGATTTGCGTTGATTTTTTTTTTTAATGTTTCACTTGAATCCTCATTGGCACGAGTCATAGGAAATTTTGCTTAATTTGAGAGGAGCGAAAAAAAGTAGTCTGACTTTTAAATAAAATATAAAACAAGATAACGATATTTTATTTAAAGAACGTATCTTGATTTAATGTTAGATTAAATTATTATTATTATTATCACGAAATTGTACCGGTTTCATGTATGTTTTCATCCGCACATCACGTGAGCACAATTAAAGAGAACATGTCTTGTACCGTTAGATTAAGTCATTATCCACAATGAGATCTCATTAAAATCATTCTCAAATAGCATTACCTGATCAAGGAAACTCCTGATCTTAGAGGTTTAATAGAATTCATACAAGTATTGAAATTAGCCACAATGAAGTGTATATTTCTAAAGTTAGAATAATTACTGGTGAGCGATTGTAATCCGAATGGTTTTTATTTGAAAGAAAAAAAAATGACTCCGTTACTGGAAACCTGAATATAAGTATTTACTTCTAACTAGTACGAAGGGGGCTCGTCCATATAAATAAAACATGTGCCATTTAATTATGCGCAAGTTTAATTATGCATCGATTGAAGAATATTAGCCACTGACGTAATATTTCCAATAGAACATTTTGATAAAGCAAAGCACACGTGGTTATTTAAATTTAGACTTGACAAGGGAATTGATTCACAATAAAATGTATATAAATTTTTTTTGAGATCCTACAACATAAAGGACGTCTTTTTATTTGTATTAACCGAAGTAGACTGCGTTGTTCATTGATCGATCAAGGTTTTAAATGAAATGTAAAATTTATATACATAATTGCAATTTAATTGAAAATAATTGAATTTTTCTCAACTAATTATTCCGGTGGATCAGTTCAAATAAAATTATGTTCCTTAAATAATTAATTTAGTGCCTTGTACCGTCATTAGAAAGAAAGTTTAAGATGAATCAATTATCCAACCCATTTAATAATATGATATTCAATTGTACGATTGAAATTCATTTGCAACTTACTGTTATAAGATTGCAAAAGATTCTGGAAGGAAGATGCCGGTCGGATTTAGGGTTGTGGACTTCTCAAGAAAATTCGATTTAGTTTCGTCTCAAAACCACATCGGAAAGTTTCCCTGTCGACGATACACGAAGATGAAAGAGCTTCCCTGAACTGAGTTTGCAACTCGTCGGTTTATCCCCTTTTATACATTCTTAACAGACGCTCGCGTTCGACTCTTTTTCGTTCTCCGCGATCCAAGATGGCCGCCGCGGAGTACCACCAGCGTCCTTTTTTTACAGAGACGTGTCCTTGGCGGAACTCGAGGAGAAATATGGTCGCCAATTTTTTTTTCCATCGATACAACCGCTGCTTTGCGTAGCTTCGGACTTTTTCTCGACCGGAAGTTAATGGGAACATCCTCTAGTTGGCAAAGACAAAACCAAAGAACCGCCGCGATCTGCCCCTACAGGTCAATCATCTTAACAAGTAACAGCTTATGTAACGTAAAAGCGTAGTCATTGCCCTGGAATAAATAACAAGGTTTAATGACATTTATTTTCGCGCAAAATAGCCTGTGAACGGTCATTAATAAATGTAAAATAAAATCACTTGAGTTAGATGGAGAGGAAATAAATTTGATTGATAACCTAATCGCGGAAACAGGACCTAAATAAATGGGCACGATATTTTTATAAAGTAAGGTACGAACGTTTTATAAAGTAAAATCATCCCTGTACATAAATCTGTATCAATTGAATTCTAATTAAACTGGAGCAAACAATTTTGATGTCATATTCATACCGTTTTGTTACGTGATGACAAAAAAATGATACAAGGAATCTCCCGAGAATAAAACATTTATCTGAATAAAATAGATGAAACATTAAATATTAAATCATTTCTAGTTACGTTAATTCGCACAATATAATCCACGTGGCACAATAAAAGAGTAAACAGGTGCTGACTAAGAATTCTCACTAAAACACGAAGATGCGTTGCAAATTAGTAAAGATTTGATACGTAACCGAAGCATGTTTGCACAACGGTCGGCATGCATAATAATCGTTAGCTGTAACAATTCTTCGTGAGCATATTATATTTTAATGGGAAACTTTTATTTTACCTTACGTGGGTAACGGCCAATCCTAACAAGTATAAAATAACGTTCTGACTTAATTCTTGCATTTAGAAATAAATTAAATGCTTACTTAGAGTTGCCGCTTTCTAACAGGTGACGTGGTAAACAGTGGATTTGTCTTATTTGAAATTCAAGAAACCGATTCGACTGAAGAACACGATAACATTGCATTAGCAAGTACAATGTTACATATTTTCTATTCAGAGTTAATAATTTGCTTCCTAATGTGCAATTGTCCAAGTACTGCTCTTCAATCCATTATATCTCTTGATCTACGCCATTCGAATCATTTTATAGACGTTACGTGATTCTTTACTTCAGCCAGTTACTGTTTCTTTTCTTAGGGTCAACGGACATTACCATTGCCGAGGTCGGATCAAGGGCCCGATTGTTTTTTCCCAGGACAATAGGAAAACCGTGAGACTATAATTAAATAGGATCGATTATCATTATACATGTTTACTCGAAAAAAAAAATTATATTTCCCTTAAATCTCCACATTTCGTATATCTTATAAATACATAAAACCAATAAAATTCAATAAACATTATTATTTCTGACATATTATTCATTTTGACTGAAAATAAAGTTTGAATTAAACATCCGACAATGATAGGAAAAATTCCTTAAAGAAATGCCTTATAATGACTGAACGCTGTCTTTTTAGTGGATTACAGGTATTAAATGAAGTAATGGTTTGTTTATAAGTTACTTCTTCCATAGAATTCGGGCAAAAATAATGTTAAAACTCTAAAGAGCACCCAAGTTGACGGAATCGAGAAAAAAGTCGGGATCGTTAAATCGTTCCAGAGATTTCGCCTCTGAAACGGGCCAAATTATCCTTCGGCCTTTTGTGTTTTTTACGTAAATCGCAGAATTTGCAAGGTCTTGAGTAACACTTAGGTTCAAGAATAATCCTTGCTGTTACCGATCGAGGCAAACGGAATAACGGTGAATCGGTAATTGTATAATTGGCAGAATAAGTCGCGACCCTGTTTGATGGTAGCTAGTGTATACAGCACGTAGAAGTCAGAATTCCTTTGCTCCAGATAACCGCCGATCATTTTTACGAGACACTTAAAAAAAGGGACGCAAATGGGATATCGGCAGTACTAAAATTTCTCACGAAGATGTTATGGCTGACGAAACTCACTCTGGCCACCCAAGAAGTGTAGAAAGTTATGGTAAAGTTGGTACCAAAGCATAAATAATAAATTCATTCCAGATCCTTAGGAGAAACGCTTTAAGGTGATTCTTACGAGCATTGAGTAACTCGAGATCTTGATATCTCCAGACATTTGGAAAATGATACGATGACTATGAACATATGACAAAGGCGTAAATGTAACGACTTTCCATTAAAGTAATAAACCGAGCATGCAGCTCCCATTCAATTTTTGAGAGGAAAACATTCTCGTTGGCAACATTTCAGTTAATACCTCTACGGGTATGCAAAATTGTACAGGAATTTAATACTACATAAAACATTCTACTCATCCAAATAAATGGAGAGAAATGTACAAAAGTGACAAACTTTGATGAAATTCTCTGTACGTTCGCAGACACGAATGTCCATTTCTGAACGTACTCCGAACACGCGTACGTACATTGCTGTAATTGTCACTATTCTCCACGTCATCGTTTATTACCTTTCGGAGACGTTAAAAGATGTACGCAAAACATACAATCAGTCATTTAAATATACCCACCTCTGTCGATTTTAGTCCAAAATTACATCAAAAACGCACGGCACCAGTTCAAAGCACATATTCGAAATCTGTCCACTTCTGTTTATATTTATATAAAAATAAGCAATGCAAAACACCTACTCTACTTCTACGCTGCACCGGTAATCCGTCCAATTCAGTGATTTAAAAATCAGGGGATTAGACTTCTTATCGCACCTGCGCACGCATATTAGAAAAGTCTATTATGTAATTTTTCGAGCATCGTCACCAGCATATCCAATCGAACCAAGGGCACGGTTTCCGAAGAGGAGGATCTACAATCCGAAGGTCCTGGAACGAGCTCACTTCCTGGATTGGATGAATCGGTATCTCTCGGCGTGTTAGTAGGTCGAATCGGCGATCGGCTCCATCGGCCGGTCACTCGAGGCTCGAGAGAAAGAAGAGGCTCGTTGGTCTAGGGGTATGATTCTCGCTTAGGGTGCGAGAGGTCCCGGGTTCAAATCCCGGACGAGCCCGATTTTTTTGCGTCCAAATTCATTTTTTACTTCGACAGTTTTATTTTTTTCGACCAATTTCATTTTTTAATACCTTTCCCCAGATCCCTAAAAGAGGATCCGACTTAACCTAGAAGAGAATCTGATTTAACCCAAAATTGAAGCTAAAGAAGTTTCCGGTAACCAGTTACTGCTAGCATACTTTCCTTCACACAGAAAAAGAAATTTGATTCGTGCGCGAAGTCGTGTAACTGCATTCGATTAATTTCAGTAAACGTATTTGTTGAGCGAACCGAATTTTAGTTCACTTAACTAAACTTCGATCGCTTTGAACACCTAAAGTGCTTTGGTTAAATTGTTTTTTAACTTTAGAAAACATTCTGGTCAAATCTTCCACATTAATTTATTATTTAGTCCTTCGTTATTAGATATATTTACTATTTAGTAATATGCAGCCTTCCCCAACACCCGATGTAATGAACCAAAATTTATTAACCAATGAATTTCGTCATATCAGCCAAATATTTGATTCTCCACATAATAATCATATTCGGTGATCGAACCAATCAAAATTTCATTGACTCAACCATATATTCTTCTGCGTATCTAGACAATTTCTTCTTCATCATTTGCCGTATTACAATTATAAAAATGATAAAATTAAACTTAATTGAAGTACAAATTTAAAAATACAGTATTTTTAATAGAGGAGTATTGCATGTATTGTTCAATGTTTTTACGTATGTGAAAGATATATTGGTTGCACTTTTTGATAGAAACGGGGGGGGGGGGCGAATTCTATACGAATAACGGTAGTGTTTTACGATACGGTGAATCAAATCGGCATCCGTACAATCGGTTACCGATAAACATCATCGGCATTGACGATGTAACGAGAATTAAATTGCTGCCGGCTGGAAAATTGCGGCTTGCATAATAATTAATGACTGACTGCATTTCCATTCCCTTCCTGCCCCACACCCTTAGTTCCTTCGGCAGGAGGATAGGTACCCGGTACATATTAATGTATGAATCTTCAGAATATATGCAGAGAAAAAAATTGGAGGAAGTAGGGAACTTTACGATAGCTCTTTTCCATTGAGTATCGCTCGAATCCGCGGTCAGACTTACAGAATTGCTTACGTAATTGCACACCACCACGGTTAATAAAAAAAAAGAGCGGCCATGAACATGTCGATTGTCATGGCCGCGTGTACGATCTCTTTTACATCCGGCCCTTACTTATTTTCTATTTTTACCACAATTTTCCAAAGTGTGAAAAGGAACAAAGGCTCCCCGTCAGAATTTTCAATTTCATTCTTAAATCACATATTTCATATACACTGAAATTAACCTCATTTAATATTAAACTCCACAAAAAATTCACCCTAACTTTGATTTACAAGTTAATCTATTTTATAAACGTTTAACGCAATTCGCATTTAACGTTTTCATGATATCTTACGTGTGAACAACATATAGTGAATAATTCATACAGGCCAATGGAAATACTCATGTATTGTAGTCGTTTAACAAAATCAGGTGTACAAATGAAGTTTGTTTTAGCAACATATGAGATTCTTTAAGTAATAGTTTGATTAACCTATAAAATGGGTAAAATATAGTATTTTTACCTTTTTCTTTCGTCGGGGGGCGTAGCTCAGATGGTAGAGCGCTCGCTTAGCATGCGAGAGGTACCGGGATCGATGCCCGGCGCCTCCAGAATGACTTTTTTATTTTTTTATTTCTAAATAGAATTTTATTAATCATCTACCCCAAAATTACAATTTCCAAATAACGTTAATTTCTTTGACATGATCATTCCTAAATAATGTAGAATAAACAATTAACTATAAAGCGCAATACAAATTACCTTATTACGTTATCTTATATATTTTACGATAAAATGTATATTTATACCCAAACAGTGTTGAGAAGTGATGAATGACATGAGTAATTATGAACTAAGAAAATGAAATGGCATGATACGTTCAGTTCGTAATATTTCTTAAAAATGGTACACTTTCGTCGTGAAGTTTTTTCCAATATTAAATCTTGAATATTGTAAATTTTTAGTTTTGGTTTCGACATGTATAAAGAATAATGTTATGCAACATCGGCGCCGTGGCTTAGTTGGTTAAAGCGCCTGTCTAGTAAACAGGAAATCGAGGGTTCGAATCCCTCCGGTGCCTCTCTTCCTAAGTAGGATGATTTTTTTCTTAAAGATTTGTAAGATTTTAAACTCCATTCCCGATAGTATGGTACATTGTTATTACACTGACAATACTTCGTGTGAAATGTGATGGTACTCAACATTTCCAAGTATGCACGTGTTAGAATTATTCTAGTGTTGTTTTATTTCATCCACCGTTGTTAATATAACATATTGCAAAGTAACTGGCAATATAACATTTGTTTTATCCAACAAAATAGCTTAGTAAATGCAAATGAATACTGCCTTTGAGGTTAGTAATTAAAACGTAAGCATTGTATAAACCGTTATCATAGAAACATGACGTTATCGAATACATTCATTCGGAAGTAATTATCTGCATTAGTAAAACAAAAATATTCGTAATGTATCTAAGACAGAGATGAGTTGGGAGATTGCTCACGGGCAGGGTCGCGCGATCGCA